>NW_026131772.1:487808-643879 GCF_903995435.1 Acomys russatus | reverse complement strand
CTCTCTCTCTCTCTCTCTCTCTCTCTCTCTCTCTCTCTCTCTCTCTCTCTCTCTCTCTCTCTGTCTCTTCTCTCTCATCTCTCTCTCTCACATCACCCCAACCCACAGAGACATTAGACAACAATACCTAATATTTTAGCTGTTTGCTTTGCTGTGGTGTCATAATATGTCATCTGAACTGGCTAAGAGAGGATAAAACAACATAGCTTGAATATTTACTTTATTAATGAGTTCAGGCACTCCGTGAAGACATCCACTGTGATTTGAATATTGTAGAACCAAAAGGCATCCCCCTGCTCTGTCACTCAGCTCTGTGAAAATCCCTGGCTCATAAACTCCAAGCGCTGGGAAGGATGCAGTATCCAACAGAACTGAAACTTAGGGCCCTGATTAAAAGCCCCATGGGTGTAATTGAATCTCAACATCCCCTACAGGAGCCAGGAAAATTATTACTGCAGTTTTAGGGCTAAGGTGAGCACTCATGCACCTAATGAATCTTTTTACTATTAAATGTGGGGTTCCACAGATGACATTCACTTTACTCCAATTACGCACCCTCAACCCAGAAGGGAGTGAATTGCTGAGGCTAGCACAGGACCATCTGTGCCTCCTATTCCCAGGCTGCACCTTAGGATATAGTGAGTGTCCAGCCCTGGCCTATGCTTTGGCTGCACTATAGGGTGAAATGAGTGGCCAGCTCTGGCTTTTTCTGTAGAATGAATCCCTAATGCACACTATCTTTAGAACAGTGAGTTAGGAAGTGGGAAAGGAGACATGGAAACTGCTCACATGCTAATTGTTCCCCAGAGGCTGAGCAAGATAAGGCTTTCAAATTAGGTGGAGCAGAAGCAGAGCAAGGCCTACCAGTAGTTACCAAAGAATCAGGAATGAACTGGTTAATGATTTATGGCACCAGCAGACATTCTCCCCTGAACCAAAGATATATGGAGCTGCCCTAGTCGACTAGGCAAAAGGACAAGGTCTAGTTATACCTTTCCCTTCCTACTAGGAACATGAATCCAGATTCTCTTAGGCGAATCTGAATAGCATGTTGGAAGAGAACTGGGAAAGGTGGCCTGGAACTCTCTATGTAGTCCATGTGGGCTAAGGCTGACGACTCATAAAGACCAATAATGGTGCCTTTCCATGCCTGCAGACATTTGTGCAGCAGAATAATTATGGTTGCTACCTGCTCCCACACAAACCTCCCAGGCCAATACTGGTATCATTATCTTTGCTCTGTTCAGCAGAAACATCTATCAGCCCCAATCTTGCTCTTAGCAGGAAATCCACAGGCAGGTGGGAGGTAGGCACAGGGACTCAGGAGTTTGATTGTACTGGGAACTGCTTGTCCAAGCTGGCTGCCACTGTTCTAAGAAGTTCCCACCCATGGATCCTCACAGTGACTGCCCACCTGCAGCATACACCTCCTCCACAGTTCACTCGCTGTTAGGTAACCCTAAAATTTTTAAGTCAGGCTCAAGAAAGCTCAGAAAAGCACTAAACTAAACAGCAGATCGAGGATCACCCCTGAACCATAGAATCTCAATGTCATGATCTGCCCTTGTACCCCTGGATAAGAAAACTTGGGGGACTTGAGAGCCTTGGGAATAGGCAAGCTGCATTCAGAACTCAAGTCCCTCCAATCTTTTCACAGCGGAGTAGAACTTTTGATGTCACATGGGAGGAAATACCAAATTGAAAATAGTATTGAATGCAAAACTGGCAGGAGCATAGTCATGCTTTGGACTCTCTTTTCCTTTTTCGAAAGTGCAGATTTCTGCTGTCTCATTCAGAGGCATTATGAAGCATCAATGATGGCATTGCCTGCCTTTTGCTGCTTAAAGAAACATATCCAAAGCTTTGTTTTTCTTGTTCAGTGTCTTTTCTGAGGAGGGCCAGCAACTTCCATCACATTGCATCTTCTTGGAGGAGCTTTGGCTCTGGTCAGCTCTCTGTGTGGAGGATTGTTAAAAAATCAATGAGTCCCTTACTCATACCCAGTCACCAGAACATCCAGAACTATCTTTTTTTTTCTTAAATTTCTCCAGAAGCTTCTTCAGTACATGTATCTAAGCCCAGATACTTGTGGAACTGGCCTTTGACTTCATTTTATATACAATATGTCTAGGAATTCCAGCTTCATCACCCTAGCTAGCCTTGCCCAATACACTAAAGCCTCAGGAAAGCTACACATTGACCCCAGGTGCTTTCTGCCAAAATACACCTCTGGTTCCTAAAGATCCTGTATACCCAACAATGGCTGATCCAACAGCTTGTTTTAGAAATCCCAATGAACTCTAGCAGTCACTTCTCCTCAGTTTAGACCATGGCCAGAAACTGTAAACTAGTTGCTGTAGAACAAAGAGTAATTCTAGAACCTGAGGCCCATCTGGGCGGTGCAATACTTACAAGTTGCCTGCTGCTGCTGCAATCATGCTGAGGATGGGGACCTGTGGATTACAAAGCTGACAATTACCAGGGATTCTGTTGGTTAAAACCTAGAGAAATAACCTCCAAACTGGGAATGGAGAGCTGTTTGCTTCTAGAACTGAAGCAATAGATCCCTAGTTCTTAGGCCCAGGAGTTGTGAATTTCTAGGTCTGCCTGTCTAGCCTGTAGGACATAGGCATGTGGGCCCAGAACTGTCAACACTAGAGGGACATCTTCCTGCTACCCATAATTCCTAATTGAGTAGAAGAACCAAGCATCTGGTGATGACTGGACTCAGGCCACTATCTCTTCCCGCATCTTCAACTGGCAGCCAAGCCTAGAGCTGTGGTCTCACCATAGCAGAGACGAGGAGGACTAGGACAGTAACCAAAAAGCCCTGCAATTCCCCTGATGTATATGAGGTAGAGGTGGGCTCAGGCTTTAGATCTTAAGAACTAGAAATATGACACTTAGGGGGTCAGTGAGCTCTGAGCCATGATGGATCAGAGGTTCACCTTGGGATACTGGCTTTTTAGGATCTGTTCCTAGCCATTCACAGTGTCTCTGGGCCTATTGGTCTTTAATGATTACTCTTATTCAGAAACTACTATGACTATGTCTGTCCCAGTCTGTTTGCGAGATTGTGGCACCATGTAGTGAGGATGACTGAGTTTGGCAAGTACCCTGAAGACACTCATGCAGCTCACAGAGTTATGTGGACATTGAAATCATAGGAAGCAGATCCAAATGACATAAGTGATGTATGAAGGATCCCAGTAAATTACAAGGGCAATCTGGTCGTTTCCACAGCTATGGATTGGTGACAGAATGGTCTCTAGCTCATGGCCAGCTGGGGCACACCCAGAGGATGCTCATGTTATGAATAAGAGGTAGACTGTCCTTAGAATCCCAAGGTGAGTAGTAACACAGGCAGGTGAATCCTTCCATACAGAGAAACTCCAGTCCTTCTCTCTGGCACTTAGAGATAGAGAAAAGTTCAGAATGCTTTTCAGTTTGGGACTCGTATAATGTCTGACATGGCCCAAAATTATTCATGAAAACAATATGCTCTGTGTGTATCTATATGTGCTTTTGAGCACAGTTACATGTGTGTGTGTGTGTGTGTGCTGTTTGTTTGTTTTTTTTTTACAGGATCATGCCATGTAACCACAGTATTTTAGAATGGGACATGAAAACCAAAGTAATATCTCAGTGGAGACAATGGTGAAGCAGAAATTGATTTGTGTTTTTTCTTGGTTCCCAGCAACTAGATGCTTACACAAGACAAGAAATACTTTCAGGTGGGGATTACCTCCCACATTCTGGCAATGACTGCAAATACAGGTGTCAATAAACTCTCTCAGACAAAAGAGAGAAGATAGTCAATAGAAATTTAACTGACATCTGTGCCCAATCTTCATTTAAAATGCCAATTTGACTCTGTTAGGTATATAGCAAGTCACTACAGCCAAACAAGTGGGTCTGTAGAGAAATATATAATCTGCTGGGAAAACAGAGCATCTAAATTCAGGAAAGCATCCTCTTTGTCTTTTCTGCCTGTAGGAGTTCATGGTTTTTGTATCTCACTGGCAAAATTTAGGAAGGAAGGCCACTTTTGATTCCTGCTTGTCACTCTTCAAGTTTACTAGCAAAAGGAAAAATCTACTGCCTTTAAACACAGAGTGGCTTCTGGAAGGTGAAATTTTCATGTAAACATTCATGAGACATTCCATTCAGAAGGGGAAAGGAGAGCTGTCTTCTCAGGTAAACATTTATGTGTGGGTCTGGGACAAGTTGGTTATTCTTCCAGAAATACTTTATTGTTAGATCTTCCAAACTCTCACTGTCTGACTCAAACTTTTGAAACTAATTTTCAATTGAATCTCAGTATTAATTGAGTACAAGTTATGCCATTTGTGTGCTTAATCCAGCTTTATTTCCAGTCTCCTTTAATATGAATGAAAACATAATTTGAAAATATAAAAATTTATATCAACAAAGAATGTACTTACACAATTTTTATTGAGAAGGAATTGGGTCGTTATTTATCTGTGAAGAAAGGCCAATATTTCATCAATCTTTCATCTTAGGACCTATTGCAGTAGTTCTCACTCTTCCTAATGCTGCAAACTTTTTATTGCTCTTATAACTGTAATTTCGTTACTGCTATGAATATTAAAGTAAATATCCATCTTTCCTGTTGGCTTAGGTGGTGACCATTGGATCCTTCAGATAAGTCATATTCTTTGTTAAGATCATGATTTTTCAAAATTATCGAAAGTAATAGATATTTTGTATTGATAGCAGAAAAAGTTTTATAGTTAACTAATCTTTCTTTGTGTCGTGCATAGAAATTAGCCAATGCTCATAAGGAAATATGATTATCTTTAATTGCAGGGCCTACTGACATTCAAGGATGTGGCTATAAACTTCTCCAGAGAGGAGAGGAAATGTCAGGACTCTGATCAAAGGTCTTTGTAAAGAGATGTTATGTTGGAGAATTACAACAATCTGGCTTCTGTAGGTTAGAATATTTTTATTGCATAATTTTTACTTCTTTTTATGGTTGTCTAACAGTTCTAGTAATATATGTACTTGACATTCACTGCATAATATATCTCTTATATTTTTGTAGGTATTGGTTACTTTCTTATATATAACTAACATTTTTATGTCAATGTATCTTATTTTTACACTTAACATAATGGTAATTTAATCATTTATGCATTTTTTACTGGTAGACTGTAGCACTTAAATGTAAATCCACTTTGACATACATAGTTTTCACTTTTTATAGTGTAATTTAGAAAAAGGAATACAGAATTTTCAAATATATTGAGTTATGAAGATTCTAAAACTTCTTCGAAGGGACAACTAGGAAGTCACCCATGTGTATTTTATTTTTTCCATCTTCTCTATTTGTCACAGCCCTGTGCTTATACCCATCTACATTGAATAGTGTATCTGTGTGTCTGTTTGAATTCACAGGTGTGTCTGTTTCAAAATCAGTTATTAACCTGTCTTGAAAAAAAAAAGAACCCTGGATGGTTGATAAAGAGGAAACTGAAGAAAATTAACATGGTAAGATGAAATAAAATGAGAAAGCATGTGATGATACTAAACCAAAGAGCATCTAGACATGAAGTGTGGTTATACCACTTCTTCATTAGAAATTATTACTGAGAATTTCTTTTAGAATAATGTACTAAATGTGAAGTAAAGCATAGATGTTACAGGATTTTTGTCTTTTTTTCTTAATCGTGGTGATTTAAATGCACTATGTTATAGACATTTGACAAACTAGCATATTATTCTGTGTTCTAATTCCTGATAATATTTTAATTGCATGTGAATGATGAATAGATTTTAGTATTCCTATTATTTATTACATTAAAATAATTTAACAGGCTTTATTTGGCTCATAGGATTTTTTCTCTTCCACATTCTCCCAGACCAGCCAGCTCCTCCCTTCACACTAACTCGCTGTCAAGATCTCTCTCTCTCTTTCTTTCTCTCTCTCTGTCTCTCTCTCTCTGTCTCTCTGTCTCTGTCTCTCTCTGTCTCTGTCTCTCTCTGTCTCTCTCTGTCTCTCTCTCTCTCTCTCTCTCTCTCTCTCTCTCTCTCTCTCTCTCTCTCTCTCTCTCTCTCTCTCTCTGAAAGAAAAATAATGGATTTCAAAATGGATGTAAACATGGGATTGGATTTGTGCTAGTAACTTCTGAAGCTAAGTCATAAAATATGATTAATAGATCCAATGTTATATGTTAAAAGTTCTTATTTTTTCCTCTCCTTGAATCTAAGTACTGAAAGTATGTTCTCAGTTTGAGTGATACTTTGTACCTCTTTCCTATTAACAAAATAGGATTTTTTTTTCTGCCTTAAATTTATTCATATGGTCAGTGGTTTTGTATGGGTGGTAGTCTTGTGTCTATAAGATGCTGATGACTGTGAGTCATCCAACACCTCTGGTCTTTATAATCCTGTGCCTCATTTTCTACATAGGTCTCTGAGCTTTGATAGGAGGGGTGTGATAAAGATAACCCACATAGGATCAAATGATCCAACATCTCTCAGTATCTGCCCATATTAAGCTTCTCTATTGAAAGTTGAGTGATGCACAGATCTATTGAAAAGTAATATGCCTTTTGGACGCATATGATTGCCATTTTAATTTGTAAGAATAATAGTAGCTTTTAATATCAAGCCCATGACTTGTTTATTCTCAGATTATTGGCTTTATAAGCAGGTCAGATGTAGGTTTTAACTCACAAAGCCAACTTAATTTCATTCAAAAGTAGTGGATACGGACAAAGTATTTGTAGAACTATTCACCAGTGAGCTATCTTGCAGGAAGTTCAGCATTGAACATCATAGAGTTTATATCTGTGTGACTCTCATTTTTGTCTTTCTATTACACAAGTAGTAGCTGCCAATACTATGAGTGCAAATCAGTAGGGGTGAAAAATCGAACTTAGCACCCATTCAATATGTTTGGTGTTATGTGCATGAAGCATCTTCAGCTATAAATTCAATTCCTCAGGTTTAGAAAGAAAAGAAATGTGTATGGAACTATCTGAGATATTTCATTGAACCACAAGTCCTTTAGACAATAACTCAAGATGTTGTCGCTCATTTTTTGTACTATTTTCTGTATTTAGTGGCATTTGACTTTGAGTTATTTTATTGTCTTTTTAGTCACTTAAATGGATTTTCATATGCAAATTTGTTAGGAAGCTACTATATTAGTACTTTTCTATAAGCTAGTGAAAAGAACTTTAGTGTGAAATAGGGAAATGGTTCAAAGTTATAGCTTTTAGAATTTAATCTTATGACCTGAGTTCAATCTCCATGATGCACATGGAAGCAGTATACTTCTACTAACTATCCCTTGGTCACATGTATGCTGCCACACAGAAATACATTACATAAATATTACTTTAAAATAGGCTATTAGTGTGTTCTAGATCTCTATAATTCTGTTCTATTTTGTGTTCAATCTCTTGATATTATTTTTTCCTTTATGACACTACCTTTGTTGTTTTCTTGTTTGAAAAACAATAAAAAGTGTATTTAGTGCCTAAATAGCTACCTGACCATAGATATTCTAAGTAAAATATCCGAGTCTTGAAACCTTACTTACTTACCACACTATAGAAAATATATAAGGTTTGTTCCTTGAAGTTCCTTATTTGCACTGATTGTTGGCCCAGATGGATTCAGGGCAGAGTTTAGCAGATGGTCAAATTAGAACTAATCCCAGGGTTCTTCAAGTTTTCTTCAGAGTAGAAATTCAAGGAAATTTACCAGATTTTACCTTTAAGAATCCACTACAAGGTTTCTATAAACTAAACAAAAACGTTTGTACAAGTATACTTTATGAAAATTGCTTCAAAAATTCTCATTAATATGTTTCCAATATATATTAAGACACATCAAAAGCATAATAAAATAATAATAATAATAATGCAATATAAACAGACAACAACATGATACACCTTATGATAATCTCCTGATAATACCAGAGGTCTTTGTCAAATGGATCATCATTATATTAGGGTTCTATAAACTAAAGAGATTTACCATAAGCATTGTGGCAGCAACATTATGGTGCATTGAAAGAAAATCAAAATAACTCCATTAAAATCAGGAAAAATAGAAGGATGTCCATTCCCTTATTACCTCTGAAGAAATCATATCTAGAGGAAAAAACATTATGACTACTTTTGTATAATAAATACAAGAAGGGGCGGTCAAAGTATGCTTAATATGTATGATGATTTTATATACAAATTTGACATGATATTTCTTGCAGCTGTACTCGGGTTTTTGTTGGTCTGTGGTTCTTTTGAACAACAATGTTATCCCTATTGGTAACACATACACACACACAAGCACTACATGTATAATGATATATATATATATATATATATATATATATATATATATATATATATATATATCTTATACTCTTGTGTATTTTGTATAATTTGTATAAATATAAAATAATGCTTTCATGGGGCTTTACCCACATGACCTTTATTTATTAAGTAATTTATTTTTTAGTTTGCTTGTTTGTTTGCTTTACACCCTGAAATTAGCTGTCTTTCCTCCTGGTTCCACTTTCCTTCTCTCTTCCTCCATCTCCCTTCCCTTCTCTTAAGAAAAGGGGAGATAAGAGCAACAACCCACCACAGCACATCAAGTCACAGGAGTACTGAGCCCATTCTCTTCCTCTGTAGTCTGCCACTGGGAAGTGATTGAAAAGTAGGCAAAAAATTCCATGTCAAAAATAGTTCTCATTCACCTTTTTGTGGGATCCCCATGAAATATGAGAAGTTCTGTGGCTCTATCTCTGTATTGGGCCTAGGTCCAGTCCATGCATGGTCTTTGCTTGGTGCCTCAGTCTCTGCAATCCGCACTGGTAACAGGATAGTTGGCTCTGGTGATATTCTTGTGATGCCCCTGTCCTTTCCACATCCTTCTAGCCTTCCTGCTGACTCTTCCACAGACTCATTGTGCTTTATTCAGTACTTCACAGTGAGTTTCACCATCTGTTTTTATCTGCTTCTGAATGAAGCCTCTCAGAGGACAGCAATGCTTGCTGTCTGCAAGCATAGCAGAGTATCCACAATAGTGTCAGGGTTGGTTCTATCCTATGAGATGGGTTGCAGTTTGTGACAGGCATAGGTTGAAAATTTCCTTACCCTCTGCTCTATCTTTATCTCTGGGTAAATTATAGGTCAAAGCATTTGTGGATGGGGTGGTGTTCCCCTCCCTCGATAAGGAGTCCTACCTAATTAGAGTTCAGCCTTTTGATTCTCCATGAGCCCTCCTAGTACAAGCCTCAGCTAGAATCAACCCCATACACTCCCAGAAGCCTACTCTGTCTTAAGCCTCCATATTATCACAGAGATGCCTCCACATACGGTTTTTCTTTCCTTGCAAGCATTCTGTCCTACTTCCCCTACTCTCACCAGATCTTATCTCTACCCTCATGTTTTTCTAGCATTACCTCTCCTACACTGTTCCTTCTTTGCAATGTCTTCTGGAGTCATTTGTATTTCTCATTTAGTTTGATATTTAAGCATCAAA
This sequence comes from Acomys russatus, assembly GCF_903995435.1. Taxonomy (NCBI): domain Eukaryota; kingdom Metazoa; phylum Chordata; class Mammalia; order Rodentia; family Muridae; genus Acomys; species Acomys russatus. The sequence goes on along the minus strand of NW_026131772.1, from coordinate 634,354 downwards.
CTCTTTTGGTTCTCCTTGTCCTTATCTTCTTTGGGCCAATGAATTGCATATGGTTATCCTGTAGTATTGGGTTAAATTTCACATGTAAGTGAGTATATACCATGTGTGTCCTTCTGCTTCTGGGTTACCTCATTATGGATGATCTTTCATACTTCCATGCCTTTAACTACAAATTTAATGGTGTCCTTGATTTTAATAGCTGAGTAGTATCCCGTGATCTTATTGTACCTCACTTTCTTTATCCATTCTTTTGTTGAGTGGCATCTACATTGTTTCCTGTCTCTGTCTCCTAGGACTAAATTTCATGTTAATATAGTTAAGCAAATCTATTTGATGTATGGTGGAGCACACTTGGAGTATATGCTCAGAATTGGTACAGCTGGGTTGTGAGTTAGAACTATTCCCTATTTTGTGAGATAGATATGTTGTGAGGTAGAGCTATTAGCAATTTTCTGAGAAAGCACCATATTGATTTTCAAAGATGTCGTAAAACTGTGCATTCCTATCTTAAATGTAAGAACATTCCACTTTCTTCACATCCTTGACAGCATGTGCTACCACTTGAGTTTTTAATTTTTATCAAACTGATGGGTGTTGGATAGAATCTTAGAGTCATTTTTATTTACATTTTCCTGTTTACAAAAGATGTTGATCATTTCTTTAGGTGATTCACTTAAATTAAAGATTCCTCTGATGAGACTTATTAGTTAATCTGTGTACCCGATTTTTATTTGGATTATTTAGTTTGATGGCATTCAATTTTATTAGTTCTTTGTATATTTCTCCTTTGTCAGTTGTTGGGTTTTGCACAATTCCTTCTGTTTTATTTTGTGCAATAGTTTCAGGATAATTTTTCTTAGTTCTTTGAAAGTCTGGTAGAATTCTATGCTGAAATCATCAGGACCTGGGCTTCTGAAATGGGAAATTTTAATGACTGTTTCAATTTCCTTAGTGATTATGGGACTATTTAAATAGATTACTTATTTATGATATAAGTTTGATATTTGAAATCTATCAAAAATGGTCCATTTGGTTTAGATTTTTCCAAATTTTTGAAGTACAGGCTTCTGACAAAGACCTAATGATTCTTTGGATTTCCTATGTGTCTGTTATTATTTCTCCCTTTTCATTTTTGCCTTTGCTGATTTGGATATTGTCTATGTGATTATCTATTTTTTTTTTTTCATTTTCTCCAAGAACCAGCTCTGGTTTCATTGATTCTTTGTATTGTACTTTGTTTCTAATTAACTTACTGATTTCAGCCCTGATATTATTTCCTGCAATCTCTTTATTGGGTTTCCTTCTCTAGAGCATTATGAGGGTACTGACAACTACGAACGTTTCTTTTAGCAGTGCAGTCATTGTGTCATATTTTCACTAAATTTTAGAAAGTCTTAAATTTCTTGTTTCTTCACTGAGTTGTAGAAGGTTTCATGTGTGTATAAGCTTTTAAAAAAATGTCTGTTGTTGTCAAAGTCCAGCTTTTATCCATGGTGATCTGATAAAATACAAGGTGTTAATGCATTTTTCTTTTCTCTGTTAAGGACTGCGTTGTGACCAACTATATTGTTTTATATTGTAGAATGTTCCATGTGGTGCTGAGAAGAGTTTATACACTGTTGTGCTCAAGTGTAAAGTTTTATAGGTATCTGTTAGGTCCATTGATTTATGACACCTCTTTCATTAATGCTCTATTTAGTTTTCATCCTTTCTATCTCTTTGATTTTTCGCATTGAAAGTCTCTTTTATTAGATATAGAATGGCTACTCCTGCTTGCTTCTTGTGACTGTTTACTTGGAAAATGTTTTTCCAAACTTTTACTCTGAATTAAGATATTTCTTTATTGCTGAGGTGGGATTATTTTATGTAGCAGAATGTTTGGTCTAGTTTCCACATACAATCTTTTATCTTCTGTCTTTTTATTAGAGAATCGAACCCATTGATTTTGAAAGTTATTAATGACCAAAGATTTTTATTTGCTTTTATTTTTCTGTTGAAGGTAGGAATGTGTTTGTCTTCTTTTGGTGTTGTTGTAGTAAAGTTATTCATATTCTGTATTTTCTTAGGTAGAGATAATTCTTTGCATTGGAGATTATCTTCTACTATCTCCATCGGGCTAGGTTTTTGCATAGATATTGTTTGAATTCAGTCTTGTTATAGAGTAACTTGTTTTCCCCATGTATGGTGATTGAAATTCTAGTCTAGGCAGATGTCTGTGGTAGCTTAGTGTCCGCAAGAAATGTGTTCAGGCCCTTCTGGCATTTAATTATTTGTTGCAAAATAATGTATAATTCTGATTAGGTCTATCTTATTATGCTATTTGATGGTTTTCCCTTCCAGACTTTAATACTTTTTCTTTGTTCTGTCCTTTTCATTTTCTGACTATTATGTGTCAAGAGGAATTTCTTTTCTGGTCAAATATATTTGTTGCTTTGTAAGCTTTTTGTATGTTCAAAGATATCTCTGTCTTTACGTTGGAGAAAATTTCTTTTTCAATTTTGTTGAAAATATTTTCTGGTCTTGGAGCTTGTCATCTTCTCTTTTGTATGTTACTATTATACTTATACTTAGGTTTTGTCTTTCATCATTCCTTGATTTGTTGGATATTTAGTGTAAGGAACTGTTTTCAATTTAATATTTTCTTTGACAGATGTATCTTTTTCTTGAATTGTGTCTTTTGTGCCTGAGATTCTTTGGTCCATCTCTCATATTTTGTCGGTGATGCTTACCTCTGCATTTTCTGTTCTTTACCTTAAGTTTTCCAACTCCAGTTTTTTCAGCAATTTGTGTTTATTTTATTTATTCTATTTTCTTTTTCATATCTTCAACCATTTTATCAATGTCCTTTACCTGTTTGATCATATTGTCCTATATTTCTTGCATGGATTTATTTATACCTTTTTGAAAGGACTCTATCATATTCATAAGCATAGATTTAAGGACATTTTCCTGAGTTTCAACTGTGTTTTTATCCTAGGGCATGTTGTATTAGGGTAGTTGGATTGTGTTAGTGCCATGTTACCCTGGCTTTTCCTGACCTTTAGTCATCTGGTTCTTCCTTGATTTAGCAGGTTGTTCCTGAAGAACTCTGGAATTCTAGAGCATGCAGGAGGAACCATTGGTCATATTCTGGGATCTAGATCTTATCAAGTAGCCTGTATATTTTCACATCAGGCTGTGTCCCAGTTGGACCTATAGTGTGGGGATTGGGATATGGGTGTCTGACATGTATGGACCTCAGATCTGGAAGGTCTCTTCAAGATGGCTATTAGCAGCATCAAAAATAGTCTGGTCTGTTTTTCAGGATTCCAGGAATATCCAGAGCTCCAGAGCATAGAATTATTTCTTTAAGCACTATGGATCTTTTGTTTCTCTAGGGAACATGAGACATTGCTGACATTTTAGAGTAGGCTCCACTGAGTGGCCAATTGCTTTCTCTGCACTCACTGAGATCCTTGTTCTCAGACTCCATGAATGCTGGTGTCCTCCATTTTGGAACAAGTACCTTTCTACTACTACTTTCCACCAGATATTAAAATTAAGAGAAGTATAACTTCAAGCCAGAAGCTTGGAAACTATCAGATTTAGGATGAATGGTTATATTATTAGTAGATATAGGCATTACTAGAACTTTGTGATTAGGGCTGTGTTGGCAGCAAATAGGAACTCTGGATGTTAGTGATGGTGTTTTAGATCTATCTCTACATCATTCAGTATTAGAGTAAACCATTTCTTTATTTCTATATGGGAGACTATTTTATAAAAGAGGAGAACCGGGAAGATGACTGAAGAGTCTTTATACTACCATGGCCTAAAAGAGTGAGCAGTGAACTTGAATCAAAGTGAAATATCTGCCCTGCATCCATTAGGTTTGAAATAAATCATTTGGTGCATGCTTCACTTTTGTACCTGTCATCTTGGTGTCTTCCTCACACTTATATATGAATTAGTTACAATGAAAGTATGTAATGCATGTTATGAATGTAAAGTACTTCTTAGTAGACAGATACATTACAATAGGTATTAGGCAGGGTTTTCACTGTGGATTTCAATCTTAACGTTTCCAAATTAATGGTGGCAGCAATGGAAAGGGTTGTGATTTTTTTCTGCAGGAACACTCCACTGATATTCAAGCCTGTGTTTTAATTGTTGATTCTGATGATGAAACTACAGTAAAGCCATGCAGGTAAGATATATGATGGTGGTAAGTAATCAAACCTGAAGTTTGTTTTTTTATAAAGGAAGTACATACAATAGAATGATCAATAAGACTTTAAGTGAATCCCAGATGAGCTAATTGTGCCTTCCAAATCTTGGTATTTTCATATATCGTTGGAACAATGTAACTGGTGTCTGTTATATTATTTTCTTTAAGTGTCGAATAATGGATGAAGAAAAAAACATATTCAGTATATATGAGATTGTGAGCTCAATACTTAAAACCCACATAGAGGAAAAGAAGATTGATTCCTGCAATTTTTACCTCTGTCTGAAGAGAAGTGACATTCTTGAATACACACACACACACACACACACACACACAAACACCCGCACACTGAATAACAACTATTTATTTGAAAAAACTAGAGTACTGAAGTCATGCATGCTAGCATTTCAGATATGGAGTTCGAGAATCAGTAGTTCAAAGTTATCGTTTTAAATACTGTTTTAACAAGATGAGACGATGAGAAAGCAAATAAAAAATCTTCTAGTTGACAAAAATTTACCATGTGATATTTCACCTTAGTAGGCCTTTTAAAACCATTTGCTTTAGTTGAAATAGGCTGTCCTTTGTTTTTCTCATTATGTAACGAAACGTGTTCTCTTTATCCCATTGGTTATTATGTTTAACGTCTAATTGCAAAATAGATCATATATTGAAATATAAAATTAATGGAGTATAAAATAAAATACAGTATCCAATGATTATCAAAACAATAATTCTGAATTTTTAGTTCTAGTCCTTGAGCTAGCAGACTTTCTTTTTGTAAATGTCTTTACTATGTTGAAAGAATAGATTGAGGTCTAGCAGTGGTTTCATGTTGATTCAAAGACATCAAGTAGAACAAGCACTCTTTTGTGGCAGAATTACTGGACATAAGGTTTCTGTAGGTTTCAAGAGGTCACAATATTATTATGAGTTCCGGATCGCAGTGTTCTTGTAATGGTTCATATGACACTGTTTCCTCCAAGGTCTCTAATTCCTATGACCCTCGTGCCCTACTTTGTGTAATATTCCCTAACTATGTGTAAGGGGCTCTTAGCCATGTCAAACATATATCTAAACTCTCACATAAACACTTAATTCTCTACAGTTTGGCTACTTGTGACTATCAATTTTAACTACTGAATATTGCATAAATGCACTACTCGTATGAGATCTCAAAACTGCAATAATCCATGGGCAAAAAGATTAATTGCATAAAGATATTTATTTAGAGACCACATTGATACTAAGTCCATAAGGTAGGTAGTGACAAGTACATAAACCTGTGGGGCTGTTGAAGTCCCCAGCTTTGTGTTCCTGATCAGAATTACAGTACCACACATGTATATGCCATCCATCCATTCAGAAATTTGTCAGTACCCACATAACATTGATGCAAACACTGCAAATATTAAAATATTTTGCCATGCCAGTCTTATTTTATTTATTTATTTATTTATTTATTTATTTTTTGTTTTTTTGAGACAGGGTTTTCCTGTGTGGCCATGACTGCCCCGGACTCACTTTGTAGACCAGGCTGGCCTCGAACTCACACCGATCCTCCTGCTACTGCCTCCCAAGTGCTAGGATTAAAAGCATGTGCCACCACTCCTGGCTGCCATGCCAGTCTTAGTTTTTGATCACAGTGTTCACAGCTGTTCATACCTTGAAAGGCATTTTTCTGCCCCCTTCTGCTTATATAACTCTGGCTAGTAAAATGAAAGCTATACAACAAAGTGGAAACTATCCTTCCAATCTATAAAAAACATTTTGTTTATTATTTCTGTATGGTTTAATTTAATGCTTGAAAAAGGAAGCCAGAGGAATGAGGTGAAAAGTAGCTTCGAATATGGATCATCTTGATTCCGACATATAAGTATGTTCAGTAACAGCCATTGAGTAGAACTATGAACTGTTACTCTACTCTGTAATTTTCAGATGTCTATTATAAACTGTCATTGGAAACAGTCCAGACGTGTCTGTGTTTGTTTGTGTATGTGTGTTTGTTAGGATGTGTGTGTTTCTGGTTAAACATGAAATAAAATCACAGTGTCCTGTTATATAAAAATGTCACATTTTAGTATTTTAGTAACAATCAGTGCTTTCTTCTGCAGATTCTGTACAGGATTCAATGATAGATTCAATAAATATGCTAAAGCCGGTGAATATGGAAATGAAAGTACCTCCGGATGTCTTTTCAAATGATAGCCATGAAAAAGGTGCCTCCCCACAACAAGAATACAAGTCTAAGGCTGAGACTACACCATTGGTAGAGGCAAGAACTCCAATTCTAAGGAAGATTTTACTGATGAAATTATTGTAATTTCTAATTTTTCATCTGATGAAGATTTCTGTGAACTAATAGAAGACACCAAAGAAAAGAAAAATGTTGAGACTGTTGAAATTGCTGTCGACATTGGAAAGGACAACAAAAGTCACCAGAAACAACCCAATCCATCATATACACACAACAAATTATTTTGCTCCCAGTTGCAGTGGTAGGAACCATATTGATCACAGATCAGTCATCCTCTGGAGAAACTGAGGTACATCTCAAAATCTTCCAATACTTATTTGTTACCTTTCACAATGTTAAGCTAAAACTCACTCTTTTTGTTCAATTCACTTCACAGAAAGGATGATCTTCATTTTTCGAAAACAGGTATCACTCTTTCTAATGCACTAGCTTTTCTGACACACAAAAAGTCCACTGAACCCTTAACAACAGATAGGTTGGATGTTCTCCGTGGCAAATCATATCCATTTAGTGCTCATCCTATTAACTAGACAAGGATGTGTTTTTGAGAGTCCTTCTCATCTTACATGGATTTCTGATGTACCATGAAATTCCATGAACTCTTTAAGAGGAAAATTTTATGAATAACTAAACTCTCAATGTAGAAACAGTTTTAAATTTTTAAACAATCAGTAGCATGTCTTCAATCTGCCTGTGTACAGGAGCTTGGGAGTGCCAAGACAGATCTCAACTTCTGGATACCTCAGGTTCCCTATGGGCTTGCTGAGCATTCTATTTCATGTTCACTTGTATTCAGTGTATTAAGGTAAGGCCTGACCTAGACGCAAATAATTTTGTTTTCTTACAAATGCACCCCAGGAGCTTTTGCCACATCTTTGTCTGCCTTTGCCGGGAAGGATTGTCCAACGTTGAACCTCCCGAATAGGAATAGAGGTCTATGATTTGATAATAACCAGATTTTTTCCAGATACAAATACTGAACAAGAGGTATGGAAAGTTCATTTTAGTTTACAACTGAAGGGATATTTCATTTATATAGCAAGTTGATTGACTTTGTTTATTCAGCTCAGACTACCACATCAGTCGCAGTTCAGTTTCTCCAGAGAATTAAACATATCTATCCTAGGTAGACTCTGATACAGGCTTAATAATGCAGACATGATTATGCAGATATTTTGGATGTTCACAAGTCTGTGACTCAGAAGAATATCTTTTACTAGTGTGCTACAAAATCAGTGCGTAAGTTCCATAGTCCCATATTCACAGAGAGAGGAGCCTTCCATTACTTTGAGATTAATTTATATATAAAGGTCATTCCTTGGGGTGGTATATCAGACATCAGGGTGTTTTATATGTTACCCAACCCTACTCTAAAAACCTATGATCAGGATCCACAACTAAATTATGTCAGTTTCTGTTAATCTGCCTGCTTATGCAAACATCAACTATTGCTAACTAATTAGTTTAGCTCTCTTTGGAACTGTAGGATGCGTTTTTGCTTATTTGTTTGGGGATTTTTTTTTTTAATTCAAAAGCTCCTTACTTTCATTTCTTTGGCCTACACTTATGTTACAGGTAATTACATTAAAGCTTTTAATTTTCTATATAAGTGATACTTTGATGTTTATTTTTGACACATCAATACCTGCAGGACAGAGAACAAGAAAGATGTGTGTATGAGTTGTCGCAGCATGTTGAGATGCTTCGCAGATTACCATATGAACCTCCACAATGTAGACAAGGATAAGAGAATAAGGAATATCGGGCACCAGAACAGGTGCAGGAAAATCTGGAGTGTAAGTTGTCAATAAGTTCATGTATGGTACACGTGTATTTTTTTACACTGTCTGTCTTGGTTTTGTGCAGATGGAGACTGTTATTAATGACCTGAATAAAGGGCCCATTATTTTAATGCAAATTACTATTCTGAGAATCCACAACATCAGACTTATATGTAAGAGACTGATAAACTGTAGAAAAGGGTGGAAGCCACTGCTCTTAAACATGTTTCTTCCTGTATAGCACGTATCTCAGCATCTATTGACAAAATGGAAGATATTTCACAAAGAAGTCGTTGACAAGACATTCCCAAATGTAGAGATTTACATCTAACATTGAAGTCATTGGTTTTATTCCTAAAATTTAGACTCTCTCCACAGGTTGTTAGTAGGAAAATGATCATTTACCATAAATCACTCCTTAGTTTCATGTCCATTATGCAACTTAACAGGCTAGATATATTGGACATGAACCCAGGCAAGTGGATATGAGCTGTTGGTTTCAAGCTGTGAGCACACAGGTAACATAAAAACCTGGATCAGGTTTTACATGTAACATGGAGAACTCTACATAAGTCACCATTCTTTAACCTGTACAACTTCCTCAAATTTCTTACAGACTTTGGGAGGATCCTTTTGATTGTATTCCTCCACTTCTGCCTCACCCATCAGCAAGGGCTCATCAAGCAATGATAGTGCCATATCAGCCATTGACAGTGCCACATGACCCTTTGGCAACAGTAGGGTACCCACAAGCGAAATCACAGTACTCATCCACGAGGCCACAGGATCCACCAATATGGTCACATATAGGTGCATCTAAATCACCTGAAAGTTCTAAATCAAAAAGATCTGTCCTGGGGGACTTAAGAAATATCTTCATCTTGGGAAAAATGTCATGGTACACATTTCAGAACATTACGGTTTAGAATAGTTGAACTTCTAGCTATACAATCATCAGTATAATATAATTAACATGCTCTGTACCTTTTTTCTCTTGGATCTGGTAGTCTTCTTCCTAAAGTAAACACACTTGAAACAAGCTCTGTACGTGATATGCTGTGAAAAATCTTTACAATTTTAAAAAAGTTACACATGTGATGGTAAAACTCACTGCTGAACAAAACCATTGGTTTTCCAGCAGTAATAACAACTACAAATATCATTGTACAATTTCTCTCTATAAAGGTTTCTTAAAAAAGTTTGACTTTCAATCTTCCCCATCCACACCTCCATTTATAGCCAAGCTCAACAATGAATCCAGATTTCTTACTGAGATTATACATTTTGAAATACTGCAATACAATCTATAACTGACTTTGTTTATGTCTTTTCATATTGAAATGAGCCCTATTGTTTCCTTTTCTGAGTGAGTTTGCTTAGAATATATCTATAGAGATGACTTACATTAGACAGGGAAAAGAGGTTTTGTGGACAGTATTTACAGTTCATACTTGCAGAATGAAAAACAAACTGAGGCCGGGCATGTTGGAGCACGCCTTTAATCCCAGCAATCGGGAGGCAGAGGCAAGTGGATCGCTGTGAGTTCGAAATTAGCCTTGTCTAAAAAGTGAGTCCAGCATGGCCAAGGCTACACAGAGAAACACTCTCTCGCAAAACAAAACAAAACAAAAACAAAAACAAACAAACAAAAAAAGAGAGAAAAACAAACCGATTAAAAATAATCAAGCTGATTTAGACATTCATGACAAGTTCCAGCTAGACCTATAAGGAACAGAATCATTCATTCTGGCAAAGTAGCTACAAACTAAACATATTTTCATTTAAAAGTTTTAGGAATTATAGATAGCTAAAAGAGTAATATTTTCCTATAAATGGCTTAACCATGAAAACCAACAGTGTCACCAGAAATTCGGTCCCTATGATCTCATACTAAGATAAAAATGGGTCAATTATCTGAAGGACTCATTAGCTAAGTAGTCTCCTATAGTAGCCCTTTCTGTGCCCATTAACAAGACAATGAGGACCTTGAGTTTGACTCTAAGAGTCAGAATTGTCAGAAAGTTAATCTGGTAGTTTAGGATGTTATCATCGGTTTTCAGACCATCATTTGGAAGGAGAGTTGGAAGAGCAAGAGATTCAATCTGAGCCCTTAAGATTCTGAATGGGCTCATTTATTTCAACTCACTCCTGCCCTGATCTTCAGCTGTGTGCTGAAGCTCAACTTCTCCAGCATTTATTTCTTTTCATTCACCCCATTTGGTGAAATCTATAACAATGCCCATTTGCTTGTCCTCCTCCACTTCCTAGTGGGAGATGAATCATTTACTTTCACTGTGTATACATAGATATGACTTAAAATCCAAGGGGAAAGGTCAGATTTCAGGTAGTCCTGACTTTACAAAAGTTGTGGAGTTGAGGTAAAGAAACAGAGGCTGCAGAGTTAAAGAAAGTTTTGGAGTCTCAGGTCTGTCATTAAGCCAAGTGGCATCTGGAAAGAGGAGTCCTTCAGTAATCTTACCTTTCCAAACTTTCTCATTTCTTGTTTTCTCTGTCTCTGAGTTTCACTCTCTGTCTCTCTATTCCTCTCTCTCTCTCTCTCTCTCTCTCTCTCTCTCTCTCTCTCTCTCTCTCTCTCTCCTCCTCTCTCCTCTCGCCTCCTCTCTCCTCCTCTCTCCTCTCTCCGCGCTCTCTCTCTCTCTCTCTCTCTCTCTCTCTCTCTCTCTGTGTGTGTGTGTGTGTGTGTGTGTATTAGTAACTTCTAAAAAATAATGTGATAGTGCTTGCAAGTGGCTCATTGGTTTAAAATAAATGGATACTCCTATCAACACACAATATTTTAGTTTACCACACTGCCTCTTTCTTTTTTGTTTTTAGCATGCATCTCATGGTTACCTGAGCGAAAACAGGCAACACGCTAAGCAGCCTGGTCAAGAATATCAAGCATATTTTCTAATTGCACAGAGCATCGTAATCTTCACCCATAAGAGGAAAATTAAGCAGAAGATGGACCTCAATGGTATAAGCATAGAAGGGACAAAAAGTGTCCCATCTTGGGAGAGGGAAGGTCGGTTATTTTTTTTTTCTCAAAATTCAGTTTGGAGTTATTGTTTAAGAACAATGAATCCATAGGATATATGTTACAAAGGCAAACTGTTCCATCCACATTAGTGTGAGATAACCACTATTCCTTTCTATTTACTTACCCCATACTACTGGTATGGGGTAATATACCTGTGAGTATGCTAAGACAAGCTGCCATCCATGGACAGAATAGTAGTGTGTCAGTTTTCTTTTATGGCAAAATAAGAAATGCCAGAGATGTTTGCAATGCAGAAAATATTTATCGGTCATGGGCTTTCTCCTAAATGTCAGAACTTAATCTTGATTTATTCATATATTTCTCTGCAATCCTATGCCATTTTGTAACCTATGTTTCAGGCATCCAATGTGTGAAGTAATGTCTGAAAAAAAGAGGGAATAACTTCATTTAATAAATACTATACTGTACTACAAGTTTCATGTGTGTGAGGTTGACTATGAGATCCTAGGATTATTATTCACAGGGCAGACCAACCCTTATGTCCTGATGAAGAACCTGTGTTCTAGAGAGAAACAATTCAGACAGTATCTGTTCTTGCCCATTAGCCTGTTTGCTACACTTTCAGCATACAGTGTCTGCTACAGCCCTTTGTTGCTGTGAAAATTACCTCCTGTTTCCCACCTACAGACATTTGGTTGTTTGGATTGTCTTTGTTGCTGTATTATCCTCATCTTCCCTTAAAAGACAGTATCTACGACACTACCTGGAGCTCTCAATTAGGCTACACAGGCTGACCAGTATTTTGGGGACCATGTGCCCAGCATTTAACAACATAAATATATTTCTTTTTGGTTTTCTACCAAGAATAATATTTCATCTGCTTAAAAAGTGGGGTAGGAATGGGACACAGCACAGGCATGAATGTCTCCAGCAGAACCAAACACATGTCCTTTGGAAAGGAATTTAATATTTATTGCAAGAAAACAAAGGAAGGAACCAAGAATACTCTGGTATGCCGTAGGCCACATTTTTAATACCACAGTGAGATAAAGCAAGTGTTGACATGCACTGCAAACTCACTGGAAGACTTACCATCTAACACAATGTATTTTTCAAGAAAGAGGTATGGTTTTGACAACAGAAAAAATATGGTGCACGCATGTGAAATTGATAACTACTCAACTACCCTTGTTCCAGTAGGACCTTGGAACTCACTCGAATTCCTTTCATAACATTCATATTTCTGAGAGTCATAGCCTATGTTCTGTGTTTGTAAATTTGTTTTTATAAATTTGGTCTTCATATGGACATACAACATATTAATTAAATGATAGTAAACAGACTTTGACTATTTAAAGGGGATACATAATACATGAGAAATTTACACACCTTGCTTTCAGATGTCTTTTGATTTTTTATGAAAAACATAGTTCTGATGCTATATGATAAGAAAGAAAGCAAAACAACAAATGTTGAATAAGATAGAAAAGCTCCTGTAGGTCTAACACAAGTCTAATATAGGTCTAGAATGTGTTCAGCATCAGAGATTTACTGCTTATTAATCTCCCACATACCTTTGCTTTCTGACTTCTCTTCTGTCTGGTTTGACCCAGGTGTTCTGGCTTACATCCTCTTTTAGCTGAGTTATCCAATCTGGCTTATCTCTGTCTCTCTGTCTCTGTTTCTGTCTCTGTCTCTGTCTCTGCCTCTCTCTCTCTCTCTCTCTCTCTCTCTCTCTCTCTCTCTCTCTCTCTCTCTCTCTCTCTGTCTCTCTCTCTCTCTCTTGGCTTTTCCAGCAATCTGTTCTAACCACCTTGATTTTTCTCATTCTCAGGCACACGTGCTGTTGACCTGAGTTCTCTCTCTGCATCCTGTACTTCTATTACTTTCCCTGCATTCTGCCTTATGTAGCTTCCCTTTCCTTACTCTCCTACTTAGAGCTTGGCATTTCCTATTCGTTTACATCTTCTCTGATTACTCACATTTTCTGTTTCAGTCAAGCACCACTCTCAAATGTGGGTGCTGCCTTATACCAACTCACAGTTCTTTCATTGTTTTTGATTGAAGTGATCAGCAAAAGAATTCCACTTGATTGTGATGTCAACCATTGAGGGTGATGGCCACACTCCTCCGTCCTTCCTGAAGCAAAGAACATCTGTTGGCTGCCAACAGACTCTAAGATGGCCATCAAGCCTTTAGTCCAAGAAGGCCTGAGATGGGTCTCAGGGAAGGCTGTAAGGATTTCTTAAGGGGTTATGCATAGGTGCGAGCAGGGATGCCTGGATGTAGGTGTGCAGGGACCCTGGACAGTGTTATGAGAAGTGGGGTGGAAGGATAAAGAAGAGGTAAATGCTTCCATCAGCAAATTGAATTTGGTAAGTACACCTTTCCCCATTAAGTCTCCATTAGCAACCAAGCATCCCCTGGAATCAAATGCAGTCTTCACTCAGGCAACAACAGATGAAACACAGATGAATAACGCTAGGAAATACTTTGTAAACCAATGCAGTCCTAGGACACTTTATAGTACAAAGCAATATAAATAGATATTGGGCTATTTCAAACCTCTTATTTACATTTTTACAAATGAAACTGTATTCATTGTAAATGCTATGTTTTAAAGAACACAGTACTGATTAGTAAAATGAGTTCTCTCGAAGGCATTACTTTTTTTGTAAGAATTAATACACAGTACATTAAAGATTCAAGTTACTTGTTTATAATTTAATACAGAGAAACCCAGTTGAACCTGGAATGGCATCTGTTAAAGTGCAGAAAACAGGAATACTTAGAAACAAAGTAAGAATTAAAGCTTTACCAAGTCAGAATGTTAAGCTTCTTTCACATTTTTATCATTTTTGCCACAGGCCTGTAGTCAGGATGAATTTTTCCCAGACAAGACCAAAAACTTGAGTAGCCATCAGCTGCTTCAAGACCTTGGTTGCAGTGGAACTGCTTTCAGCCATCCACCAGACCTTCAGGCCTTACAATCTGATAAGTAAGTAAATATTTAGGATAAGCCAGTTCTCCTCTGCAAATAACATTTTCAGCTGATAATGGGCCATGTACTCTGGGCCAGATAGTGACTGTGTGATGGCTGGGAAGAGAATGCACCATTTTCATTGCACTGAACAACAGGAAAGACTTTCCTAAGGTAACTCAGCAATAGAGCAGCTGTTTGTGTCAATTGTAACATGATATGACTTTGTGAATTGGACATCCAGTGCCACCTCCAATTCCATACACAGACTGATTGCTTTTGGGAGGGTTTTCAGCAAAATAAATTCCAGCTCCAAACATGCCCCTATGTACACATACCTTTCATAGAAGCCCTTATGGAAAATTGCATTCACAAAAGGACACACATAAAATAACATTCTGTCATTTGCATAGTTGTGGTTTTCTTCAGAAACTTCTTTTCTCTGTTGTGTATATCTTTCCCAGAATTTCTTGGCACAAAACTTCTAAATCTTGAGAAGATTTTATCTGTTGAAGATGCCACCTGCATGACCTCCTTCTCTGTGCTCTCGGACAGTACTTAGCACCTTCTCCTCCACAGACTGAAATTCTTTGTCATCAGGAGATAGATCTACGAGAACTGTACCACTACCAGAGTTCTTTAGAATTAAGTATGGATTAAGACTTTGCTGTCCAGAGATCAATCTTTCAACTACTTTAATTAGCTTATGCTGATATCCATAAGCATGGATTCTAATCTCTTTCAGCTCCTTGTGCCCTATCTCAACCAGCACATCCAAGGTGGTCTCTTCTCACTCAGATATATCCATTAAGTTCTCAAGTCCAAGATTCTTTATGAACTGAGTTATACTGAAATCTACTCCAGAGTCCTTTTCTTTCCAAACCGGCAACATCTTCAGTTGTACTTGAACTAACCACTGAAGACAGTTCAGAAAAACTCCCAGACAAGTGCTGAGACTTCTGACTGCAGAAAGGCTTAATGGACTGGATGGCACTGAAGCCAGAGCATTTGCATTGGATCTGGGGCTTCTCACAACATTGTATACTTGAGGTTTATAGCAAGAGGGTAGTGTAGAGGTGGGTATGGCTGCTGTCAAGATAGCTCTGACATCATCTGATAAAACGAAATCTAAAGGTGTTTGTCCTTCTTGATTTTAAGAGTAGGATCAGCTCCATAGACCAACAATAAAGCACAAATCTTTTGGGCTGCTTCATGTAGTCGTGTCAAAACCCATTTGTCCATGGCATTGACACACAAACACACAATGTAGTTTATCAGTAAAGCTGCTACATCTACATGCCCATACAATGCTGCATTATGTAAAGGAATGAGTCCTCCTTTGTCATAGGCATTCACATCATCTCCCACCAACCAAGGACAATACATGCAGCAAACTTGGATCCTGTATACATATATAGCCATAATGAGACACTTCATTAAAGATATTGTTCTAAAATGCATGGAGAGGACTAGATGCACTGGTATCTTAGATATTAACAATGTGTAGATCAGTATCCTATACAGCATTTCATGTCACCATGTGTCAGTGGTTTCCACACCAATGAAGCCATAACCCAGGCCTTGGAATGTACCCTAGAGCTGTCACAAGAATAGAGCACAATCATACCTGATGGCAGAGGTTATAGTCTCTGGATAATCTACTTAGTGTTTTGTTGGTAGATATCCTTGCCCTAAAAATTTCCACTGCATACATAAACTCAAGGCCTCAGAGATGTACACAACCAGGTGAGTTTACTCCCAAGCCCACATTTTCAGAAAAGTTTAAAATAATTTCATAGAAAGATATAGTTGATGAAGCATGTGTATTTTTTAATTACACTGGATGATGGATAACATTAAGTAACTGGTGAGTTTTTAAGCTACAGTGTCATTAACACCAGAAAATACTGATTGAATTTTGGGTCAGCCATGAACCTGGGGGCAAGATAATAGCAGTGGGTTATTCAGCACTATCCAAGTTAAGATAATGCTGTTGCATGCTAAGAGGAATTGGGCTCTGCTTCTGCATGCAGAGTCAATGGTTTCGTTTCTGAGATTCCTAGTCCCTCTGAAAACTAAGAATTGGATTTCTTGCCTCTTACTATACCTATGGTTTCAGAGCTTCCTAATTTCCTGATGGTGTCTTTCACACTAGAGGTGTGTGCCAGTGGATTGGAAATGATAATTTTGCACAGTGTTCAATCCCAAGTCCATTCCAATGACTAAAGCTGAGGGATACTTATGAGGCCAGATTTGCAGAAGATATTGTTTTCAGTATCTAAGCAGGGTGTTTACTCAATAGAGGGACCAGTGCATGGACATGGCATAAAGAATCTGGGGAAATATTATCCTGAGGCAGGAATGATTACTGATACAAATAGTAAATTTGGGGTACATTTTGAAATTGTTTAAATGACAAAGTCTGCTTTCAACACAAAAATGTAAGAATCTAATTTATAGCTAAAGTCCACATGGATTTATTGTATTTTGAGTAGGTTTGCTAGAGCAAATTCACTAGTTATGCATGGTTCTAAAACTTTTCTCCTAGTAGATAGAAACACAATTTCCCATGTGGAGTGGAAGGAGACATTGCCCACATGATGATAATTACCAAGTATTTGGGATTATGGGTGGGAGGTAGCTTCATAGAAATTATTAAAAGTAGATGGCATGGGACTGGAGCAAGATATGTGATGTCTATCCCAGCATGGGAAGTAGTTGAGAGGATTAATATCTGCCCTGCCCCAGGTTAACTAAGATTATTTTAAAATATAACAGCTTTCTGTGTGTTGACTGATTAATAGCAGGTTAGAAAATACTGCTGCAATAATAATTACAGACCTAATAATAAACATTATTAGCCCATCTGGTAAATTACTTGCATAAAAGAAAAGTAAAATAAACTAAAAAATCAAAACAAAACTAACAAAACATAGTATAAGAGAATTAAACTCTGAAGAGTAATTTTGACATATCCTCTTTTTCTGTTAATTTTTTTGAATTATTTTTTTTATTTAGAATTTTGTTTTTATGAGACAGAGTCTTTTTTGATATCATGGCTGTCCTAGAACTCACTCTGTAGACCAGGCATAGATCCTCCTACCTGTCTCCTGAATGATGGGATTAAAGGTAGGCACCACCACCACCTAGCTTTTTAAACAAAACAACAACAACATCTTGGGCTGTAGCTTATCTAATTCATGATACTCATGCCACAGATACCAGTGTGCCTGGCACATTGCTCCCTGCTTTGCAACATGCAGTCTTCTCAACTGTGCAAGTTTCAAATAATAATATCATATGTATGGGTATTCTGCCTTCATGTACATCTGTGCCCCACATGCATGCAATGCGAGCAGAGGCCAGAAGAGGACATCAGATACCCTGGAGTGGAGTTACAGATCACTTTAGGCAAGAATTAGGATTCTGGTAATAAAACTCTTATCATCTGAAAGAGCACTCAGTTTTCTAACTACTCAGCCATTTCTCTTACCCTATTTCTTATCCTTTAAAAAGTTGTCACTCTGTTGCTGGTGCAAATCTCATTCTCCTGAGAAATCGAATTACAAGTAAAAGCCACCAGGCCCAGTTCAACGTTTCAATGGAGTTCTTCCTTGGAAAAGAAGTTTTATCCCTGAAAAAGAAGACTGATGTTTGTCTGTTTACATATTTTGAATACTTAAAGGACTAGTTTTGTTAGGTCCATCTTGCACACTGTGTGATTTTTTGTATTTAGCTTGTACTTTAATGTTTTCTTCTTCATTTGCTCCTTGATTAACTGTCAACTACCTCATGGTTCCTCTCAGTATATAATATCACTTACAAGCTTAAATATTTAGGTTAGATTATATAAAATAATTAAGCACCCTGGCATGGTGAATCACACATCTAATCCCAGCACTTGAGACACTGATGAGTTCTAAGCCAGACTTAATTATAGGGCAAAATCCTATCCCAAATCAAAACAAATAAAATTTTTAGAAAAGAAAGAAAAATATAAAATTTAGCGTTTTAAGCACTTACTTTTTAAGCTGTCTAATGGTGACTTAAAATATAACAATGTTTTAAAATTCAGAATTAACACTAATAAATATTAACCAATTTTTGAAATCATTTTAGGAAAAGAATGCAATTACTAAATATGGCTATTAATTTGAAAATCTAGAGAAAATAGACTAACTTATAGAAAGTACAACATTCCAAAAAAAGAGGAAAAAGGGAGCATTTATATAACTATTAGAGATTAAATAACGAACAACATTGACTTCCAAAAAACCAAGTACCAGAAAAGGTCTGTTTTTCTAGCACATCCTTCCATACATTCAAGAATCATAAATCTATTGAGAGAATAGCTCTTTTGTACAGCACTCACCTAGATTATGTGAGAATCTGATTTTATTCCTTGTAACACAGATACACAAACAGAAACATGCACACACACACACATACACACACCACAAAAAACACACACAGTGAGGTAGGGCAATAAATCAGATACAGATACATGGATCCAAATTATTACAAATCCTTCAAGTAAACAACACAGTTTATCACAATGGAATTTTTTGATAACAAAACAGAAAAGTAAAAGTTTGGTGTAGGGTACATGATTCTAATTTGAGCAATGTGGATGTTGAAGCATGAAAAGTGCTAAATTAAAATCCAGTCCAGCAACATACCAAGATTAAGGGCAAGGAATGCTAAATAACAATACCCTGTCTAAACAAATGAAAAGGAGTTAAATGATAAAGTAGAGGAAAGGCAGGGCAATGTTCACATGATCCAATGAAATATGAAAACAAAGAACAGAACCCAAGAATAGTTTAAGAAAAAAAGACTAATGGACTTATTCATGTCTTCCTAGGACACAAAGCTGATCTTAAGTTAAAAGTGGAAATGTTACAGCTTTATCTAAGGACAGAAAATTTGAAAAAAATATAAACACCCGTTAATGGTTTAAACAAAACAACCCAAAATCTATCTAAGTAGGATTTCCAGGGCTGTTTGTTGACCTAATAAAAGCCACAGTGCATGAAGATATAACCAGAAAATTCCTTTGAACCACGAAGCCACATCTCCTCTTTAAGAAGCCTCTTAAAAAAATTTAGAAACATTTCTCTCCTGACTGTTGAAGGTGAATTCCTTTAGAGAACAACCTTTTCTCTGTATTCCAAGGTAGTCCCCAGCTGTGGACACAAGTCAGAGTCTAGTCAATACTGACACTCTATCCTGCTGTCCATAGAAATTGGTTGGTTCAGAGAGAAACACAAGAAACCACCTATGTCAATCATCTGTCTAAAAAATACTCTTACCTACAAAATGCTGTCAATACCGAGTTTGACCAGCAGGTGGCATAGGGCTGCAAGAAGAAGGTAAAAAGAGCAGCTACAAAGTCTATAGGTACAGAGCTAAGTCACCTGTAGCAAACCAAGACCTTGGGGAGAGGTCAGGAATGCTTTGAGCAAATAAACTCAAATTTATGGTCAGTATTAATGTCTAATAAACATGGTGTGCTTTGTACAACTCATATTTATATTCTCTTGATTATTTCTCAATGAAATCATGAAGAAAATGAATCTTACTTTGTATCCTTCTTTGTGGTTTAATTGTGAGAAAATCTGCTCAACTTACTCCCATAAATGACTGAATTCTAATTTTATTAATGTAATTTCTATTATATATACACAACTGAATTTAATTAAACATAGGCACAGAATCATAAATATATATATATATATATGTTTAAGTTCAATATATTATTTAAATTAGATTATATATAATTGAAAATAAATAACATCGATGTAAAATCTACTTGTTAACATGCTGGTGAAAGAATTATTTTCATAAAAGCAATAAGCAATTCATTTATTGTAGAGAGTAAATTCATAAATACTTTCTGACCCTGGAAGACAGTGATCTTTATCCAATGCAGTACATTTCTCACTCCATAATTCAACACCTAAGTACGGTGTGGGAAGAAGCATGTAACCATTCTTGAAATATACTATTAGGGTTATGCTTCCTTATTTGTATACTATCAAATGTTTGGTTACAGTATGCTTCAATAAAAACTCATCTCATTAGAAACACTGCTATGGGAAACAGCCAACTATGACTGGGAACCATATTGCAAGGAAAACTTGTGGGGTGGGGTGACATTAGGTCAGACTGCGTGTTGCCAATGAGAAATGCTTTACTGTCTTCAGGTCACATTTTCATTAGTGAGTCTTCTTCCCCATCAGAGTAAAGATGGGAATCTGCAATTTGAAGGTTCTTCTGCTTTCTGCTGTAACCTGTCTGCTTTCTACTGAGGAGGAGCCCCTACCGGAATAATATGGGCTTAAAAACATGCGTATCTGTATTGGGATAATGTGAAAATGTATTTTCAAATAACTAATTTGATTTTTATGATAGACTAATGGTTACAAGATGGCTTCTGTGTTGATTCCTCTAGATCCTGCCAACAAATTCCTTAGTGGTTTAATAAAAATTTACTTATGTTAGCAATATTTAATACCATTTTCACAGAGAAACAAAGTTATCATATCAGAAGAGAGGTCATTTAAGCTACACAAAAGAATAGTTTCTGTACATCGTTTAAAAAATCTGTACAAGTTATGAAATAAGGTTATTTTCTGTCCTACCTAATTTTGTTACTCAATGTGAAAACAAAGAAATTATTGGCAATTGGTCAGACTTAAATTCAAAAATCTACAAATTCCATCAATTTCAGGAAAATGTTATTATTTTCAACATGTATTGTGTTCTTTGGACCATATTTCAAAATGTTTCACGTTGATTAATATTAGACAGAAATAACCTTCCATACATGATCGTTTACTTTCCATTTTAGTTCACATGAAATGAAGTTGGTACTATTTTTACCATATCTTTACACCATGCATTTTGCATGTTATGACAACCATTAACTTTTCTCTCTCTATGATGTATTGATTCACAGAGATCTTAACTAATTTGTAAGTAAAGGATATTGTTTCTCTGTACATACTCCTCAAATCCTGCGTGTTTTGGACAGAGTCATATTCAGATAAGTATATATGTAATTTTAATATATATATGAGCAGGAAAGAGTAAAGAAACCACTAAAAATTAGTCCATTTTTTATTAAAGATAAGACTTTTGTTACGGATCAGAGAAGAAAATTATCAGAGGCATGTGGTGGAGTTCAGAGCAGACAAAAGAAGAAATAGGCTTGCTATGACCAAATCAGTCCAGGAAGGAATGGAGAATGTCTGGAGAAAAATATTGAAATAGCTGGAGCAAGAATAGAAACTTTACCTTCATAAAGAAAGGGAGCAGGGGTTCTAGAACATTTTGGATTAGCATAGTGAAAGTGGTGGGGATGTTTGAGAAGAGGCAGGAATCTAGGTGGGGGCGTTGTGATACAGAACAAGTATTTTTACTTCCCCTTCAGTGAACCTGGAGTACGAAATATGTGTTAATATCCTGATAGGAACCATAGGTCAATAGAGAGCCAGGTGTCCTTTTTGCAAGGGTCAAGGGAAATGAGTGATTTTCCAGGATAAGAATGATTTTACAAATTCACTTTCATTATATTTATTTTGTAAATGTATTCACTTTATACTCTGATCCTCCTCTCTATCCTTCCCCACCATTGGAAGAGATCAAGTAGTGGGCAATAGAGTTAATGTCAGTGGAAGCCTCTACTCCCAATAATATGGGATTCACATGGAGATTATGCTGCCTATCCATTACATCTGAGGAGGGGGTCTACATCCTCTCTGTGCATGGTCCTTGGTTGGTGAAGCAGTCTCTGCAGGCCAACATGGGCCCAGGTGTTTTGGCCATATGGGTTTCCTTATCAAGAACCTGTCCCTTCCATGTACATCTGTTCCTAAACTTTTCCATAAGAAACCCTGCTCTCTTCCCTAAATTTTATTTAATTTTATTTTTTAATATATTTATTAATTAATCATATTCCATCTCAATTGTTATCCCATCCCTTTCATCCTCCCATTCCCCCATCCTTTCCATTTTCAACTTACACCCTTCCCCTGTGACTATGACTGAGAGGGGACCACCTCCTCTTGTATATGCTCATAGGGTATCAAGTCTCTTTTGGTAGCCTGCTATCCTTCCTCTGAGTGCTGCCAGCCTTCCCCATCCAGGGGACATGGTCAACTATGGGGCACCAGAGTTTGTATGAAGGTAAGTCTCCACTCTCTACTCAACTGTGGAGAATGTATTCTCCATTGGTTTGATCTGGGTAGGGGTTTGAAGTTTACTGCGTGTATTGTCCTTGGCTGGTGCCATGGTTTGAACAGGATTAAGAATTACTATTTCAAGTTCAGTATATATTTGTGTTGACATTTTGATGAGAATTGCATTGAATCTGTAGATGGCTTTTGGTAAGGTGGCCAGTTTCATTAAGTTAATCCCACTGATACATAAGCATGAAAGATCTTTCCAACTTACAATTTCTTCAACTTTTTCTTTAAAAGATGGAACTTTGCTCATACATGTCTTTCACTTGCTTGATTAGAGGTACAGCAGTTATTTTATATTATTTGTGGCTATTGTGAAATGTATTCTTACCCTAATTTCATTCTCAGCCTATCTGTCATTTGTATATAGCAAATTTTGTATGGAGCTGAAGGTTTTTTATCAGATGTAGGTTTTCTCTTGTAGAATTTATTTGTCTGTTCTGTGTACAATCATACCATCAGGTAACAGCAATTATATCCTTTGCAATATTAATTCCCTTGCTCTCCTTTCGTTGTCTTTTGCTGTGGCTAGGAATTCAAGAACTATATAGAGGAGATATGGAGAAAGTGTTCAGCCTTGTCTTCTCCTTGGTGTTAGTGGAATTGCTTTATATTTCTTTCCATTTAAGTTTAATGTTTGTCTTTCTTTTCTCTATGTGAACTTCCTAGTGTTCAGATAGGGTCCTTGTATCCCCTTTATATCCATGAATTCTAACATGAAAGGGTGTTGGATTTTTGCCAGAGGATTTTCAGCATCTAATGAGATAATCATGTTGTTATTTCCTTCAGTTTGTTTATAGGGAAGAATACAATGATGAGTTTTTATGTTGAACCATAACTGAATTTCCAGGATACAGCCTACTTGTTCATAGTGGATAATATATTGGTGTGTTCTTAGATTTGTTTTGTGAGTATTGTGTTGGGTATTTTGCATAAGTGATTATAAGGGAGATTTGTCAGAAATTAACTTTCCTCTTCCAGTTTTTGTTATTCTTAGGTATAAGCGTGAGTGTGCCCTCACAATATATCTTTGAACAGTATAGTTATTAGCTCTTCTGTAAAAGTCTAGAAGAGTTCTACATTAAAATCATCTGGCCCTGGACTTTTGTTGTTGTTGTTGTTGCATTAATCAAATGACTGCATCTATTTCCTTTGGTATTTTAGTTCTATGTAGGTTGTTTACATTATTTTTATGGTTTTACTTAGTCATTCATTTGTGTACATTTATCAACATTGTAGAGTAAGACCTTTACAAGATTAGATATAACCTTCATTGTTCATGGCCTTATCTTAATACTTGGGAGCTCTACGGAGATCAGGTAGGCTCCAGTGGTCCTGGTTTCAGCACAAGTAGGCTTTGAGAAACATTGACATTACCCTGAGAGCCTCCAATATCTCACTGAAAGCTTTTTAATTCTCAATCTGGCAACTTCCCTTCTCCTTATCTCCAGGTTGCTCCTTATGTCACCCAAATACAACAGTTCTCACAGTGTTCTGCATTTCCACTGAATTATTGGATGCACATCTCCCAGTACTCTCATGGCTCTCATCTGGTAGCGTCAAGCCTGTTACATGTCTTACTTTGTGACAGACACTTCTTCTGACTCCAAAGTTGTGTGGCAGATAGTTCTACAGATTCAGTGGAGACATCTGTCTCTCATAGAATAAGCGTCTGCCTGTAGAATTTAACGCTTTCATTTGCAGTCATATCCACTCACTTGCATAGGCAGAACTCCATTGCCCACCACCCTTGAGTTGCACCTTTTACACAGTTTGCTTCTCTCAGGTGGCCTGTCCTTGTCTTTACTTCCCTTTCATGTTCCTCTAGGAAGGCCCCGCCCTACTCTCATCTCTAATATAGGGATGTTACTCCCAGGTAACCAGACATATTTGCTCCACATCTGGTGGCTCCATTCCAAGCCCTGCTCAGCTAGAAGTAGATCTGTCCATCACGGTTTGGCCTTTGTACTTAAATGCACTTTACGTCAGCACTGTATCTGCATAAAGTTGTGTTCCTTTGCAGTGATTCATCGCTCTCCTCTTTAGGATATTGCATGGAGATAAAGCCTTCTTCATCCCTTATACAATAATGGCTCTACAGAGGAAGGAGAAGCTGGAATGTCCCTGACAACTGAGGACAAATGTGATTTCTAGAACAGGGGGGTCACATGACTTCCCACAGGCATGGAGGACTGTTTGAAGTGTGAGAGGCAGTGGTAGGTCAAAAAGTGAACAGTATTCTGGTGAATGCAGACTCAAGCTGTTCTGGGGAGAGTAGAGAGGAGGACAGGAGCAGTACGTTCAAAGATCCTACCATGGACCTTGTGTGCTTGAGACAGTGGTGGGTTCTGGCCTCTGTTTTTGTGAACTAGAATTGTTGCACTGAAGGAAAGAGAGTTCTGACCCATGATGGACAAGAGGCTCACCTTGGGATGCTGGCTCTTTTGGTTCTGTTTCTAGCCATTCACAGGTTCTGTTTGCTTATTTGTCTCTGGTGATAACAATTATCCAGAGTTAGGTATGGGGGCACACACATGTAATCTCATTACTTAGGAGTCAGAGGCAGTCTGCTCTTGGTGAGTTTGAGCCAGCCTGGTCTACAATGCCATTCCAGGACAACCAGGACTCTTACACAGAGAGAACCTTTCTCAAACCAACCAACCAAAAAAAACACAAAACAACAAAAAACAAGCAAATCAAAACCATTAACCACAAACTACTAAGAATATGTCTTTCCCATTCAGTTTTGGAAGTAATGGCACCATGTAAGGAAGGCTGTGTGTGACAAATGCTCTTGAGATACACATGCAGCTCACAGGGTTCTGTGTAGTTTGAAAACTTAGGAGGCACGTCCACATAAAATAAGTGATATGAGAAGTATTCCAGGGAATTACAAGGACAATCTAGTCCTCTGCCCACAGCTATAGGTTTGTGTGAAAAATATTTAATCCAGGGTCAGATTGAGGTGATCAGAGGATGCTTTTGTAATGAAGGAGAGGTAGACTGTCCTTGGAATCTCAAGATGAGTAACAACACAAGCATTTACAACATGGAGATGAATCCTTCCATCCAGATGAGCCCCATTCCTTCTCCATGGCACGTAAAGAGAAAAATTCATATTAATTTTCAGTTCTGTCCTGTCCAAAATATTTAATGGGAAAAGGAGTCTTGTATGTGTGTATGTGTGTAGGGGGTGGGGGGTGGGTGTGTATGTGTGTGTGTTGTTTTCTCAGTGTTTTCTTTACTAGATCATTCTGTGAAGCTTGTTTTGGTCTGGAGCTTGTTTTCTAGATTTGTCTTCTGACAAAATCACAGATATCTTCCTGTCTCTGCCTTTCAATTGCTTGAGTTGAAGAATGTGTCATCAGAATCAACCTCAATAGTAAGCATTTATTAGAGTTACCTGCATACAAAGATACTACACAGTTATTAAACCATTTTTTTATATCTCAAAAAGGATGCATAACAACCTGAGTTAGAGTAAGAAATATTGTATTTTATCTTCCTGGAGATGCAAGTTTGTACAGTCCAGAATATTTCTAGTTGCCTTTATTGGGCCATGAAATTTAAATAATCTTAGATGTAGAATTTTTTTCCTAAGACAAGGCTATTTGCCATATAGGTTGTATTAATTTAAAAGTAAATAATAAAGTTTGAAGACTCTGTGGATAAGACCAACATCTCGCATATCTGAAATTTCTCTGTCATTACATCCAGAGCACAAAGCTTTAATATGTAAAAATTATGCCAGAATGAAGGAGAAAAAAATGGGATGAGAAACTATGAGAAACAATAACTAAATATTGAGATACAATTTAAGTTCTTATTTGTATTTCTTGTGGAAACAAATGAGAAAGAGTATGGGTGAAATTTGAAGTAGATCAAAATCTCTCTGCCTGATTTATACAGTATATTCTTTGTAGAAATTGGAATATCAATTTGTGAAATATCAATGTAAACTTTCATGGAAATTTCATTTTGAAGGGGAAATAAAAGATGGCTTCTTCTCAGGTAAATGTATGTGTATGGGGGAGGCAGGTTTATTATCCTTACAACAATACTTCATTGTCAGAACATCTGAACCTTCACTATGCTGACTCAAACTTTCAGAGTTAGGTTTTCAGTTGATTCTCATTATTAACTCAAACATTTTTTGTCACATGTGTGCTAAAGCCAGCTTATTTCAAGTCTTTTTTTCAAAACAACTTCTATAAAATGAAAATATAATCTGTAAACATTTTAAAATTTATAATTTCAAAGATAAATATGTAGGCAGTCAACTTTTACAGAGACTGAGTGGGGTCATTATTTACCTGTAAATATACATCAATAATCTATTAATATTTTATCTGAGTGCCGATTTCAGTAGTTTTCAGGCTTTTTAATGCTTCAAACTTTAATAGCATCCCTCATGTTGTGGTGATTATATCGTATGATGTCACCACATACTAGTTCAGTGCTACTGGACAGTTGGATAATTGCAGAGACATCAAAACATTCTTTTTCTTGGAAAATAATTTTATTTTAAAATGCATATTAATTATTACTAAGAGAACAAGTTCTACAGTTAACTAATTTTTGTTGTATGAAAAATAGAATTTAGCTACTGCATATGAAGGAATTCTCTTTACTTTAATTTCAGTGCCTACTTACTTTCAAGGATGTGGCTATAAAATTCTCCAAGAAGGAGTGGGAATGTCTGGACTCTTTTCAGAGCACTTTATACAAAGATATCATGCTTGAAAATTACAACAACCTGGTTTCTGTGGGTGAGAATATATTTATTCTATTTTTATATGTATTGATTATTGTCTCATTTATAGGTAACATTTTATTTTCATTAATCTTGTCATTACATTTCACCTACTGATAATTCAATCCCCTATGACTTTTGTACTGATAGCCAGTAGTATTTGTATGTGATTCTTCTGTGATTCCAATAGTGGTCACACTTCTAATGTGTTACTTAAGAAAAATAAATACTGATCTGTTCACTGGTACAAATAATTCCACAAATTCTTTGTCAGTACACACTACTTTTTGAATGGTATTAAGGTAATTTTGGAACGTGAAGCCTATATCTGACCTATGTAAAAAACCAAGTCATAGGCTTAATATTAAAACCTACTATTGTTCTTATAAAGTAAAAGGGCAGTAATATGTCTCCATAAGACATATCCCTTTTCTAATAGATCTGTGCATCACTCAACCTTCAATAGAGAAGCTTAATATGGTAGTCAGCAACTTGACAAAGTGTAGATACTGCGAAACTGTGGGGTACTTGGTTCTATGTGGATTATCTTTATCACACACCTCCTAACACGGCTCAGGGACTTATGTTGAAAATGAGGAAGAGGACTATATAGGCCAGAGGTGTTGTGTGATTCTCAATACACAGTATCTTATAGACACAACAGGACTAATACACATATAACCCAACTGACAGTATACACAAGTTCAAGGAAGAAAAATCCTGCTTTTGAGAACGAGAAATGGGTAAAATGTCTCTCCCAAGCTGAGAATCTATTTGTACTACATAGATAAGTGGAGAGGGAAAAATAAGCATTATTTAGGTTATAACACTGGATATATTAATCATATTTCATGCCTTAGGTTAAGGAAAAGTTATTAGCACAAATCCAATTCCATATTTAAACTCATTTTGTCTTTTGTTATTTTCTTTAAAGAGAGGGAGTGTGGAGAAATAATGACATTGAGTTGGTGTAAAGAGTGGAGATGATCTACGAGGATGCTATGAGCAAAATCTATCCTATAAAATCCTATTAAGGGAATAAATAATAGGAAACACCCAAATCTATTTATTAGTAATGTGCAACACAAATATTATCAGTAATTAGAACACAGAAATAGGTACTAGTTTGTCAAATGTCTATAACATACTGCATTTCAAATCACCACTATTAAGATAAAATAAGGCAAGAATCAAACATCCATTCTGTACTATACATTTAGTAGATTATTTTAAGAGAAATTCTTAGGAATAATTTCTATTGAAGAGGTTGTATCACCACATTGAGAACTAGATTGCTCCTTGATTTAGAGGAATCGCATGTCCTATCATTTTATTTCCTCTTACATTGTTTTCTTTCTTCTGTCTCCTCTTTAACTGCCATCCAGGATCCTTTGTTTTGTTCAAAACAGGTTACTAACACTGATTTTGAAACTGAAACACCTGTACATTTAAAGAAAAATACAGATACACCATTCAATATAGATGAGTACTAGCACAGGTTTGTGACAAATAGGTAATATGGAAAAAAGTGAAGTAAACATGGGTAATTTCCTAGTTTTTACTTCCTTCTATAATATCTTTGATCCTTCATAATTCAAGGTATTTAAAAATTAAGTATTCTTTTTTTAATTAACACATTAAAATTGTGACCACTGTTGGAATCAAAGTAGAATCACATATAAGTGCTACTGGCTACCAGTACAAAAGGCATACGGGATTGAATTATCAGTAGGTGTAATGTAAAAACAAGATAAATGGACATAAAATGTAACCTATAAATGACACAATAATCAATACCCATAAAAATGGAATAAAAATATTCTCACCAACAGAAACCAGGTTGTTGTAATTTTCCAGCATGACATCTCTGTACAAAGCCCTCTGAGCAGAGTCCAGATATTCCCACTCCTCCTTGGAGAATTTTATAGCCACATCCTTGAAAGCCATTAGGCCCTGAAATTAAAGTTAACAATATTCCTTCATGTCCACTGGCTAAATTCTATTTTTGATACAAGAAAAATTAGTTAACTTAAGAACTTGTTCTCTTAGTAATAATTAAATATGGATTTAAAATATAAATTATGTTCCCCCAAAAGAATTTTTTGATCTCTCTGCAATGATCCAATTGTCTACTATCACTGAACTTATTGGTGGTGACATCATGTGACATAATCACCACCATACGAGGGATGCTATTAAAGTTTGAAGCATTAGGAATGCTGAGAACTAATGAAATAGCCTGACAGATAAAATATTTATAAAAGATTGGCCTATATTTACAGTTGAATAATGACCCCCCTCAGTCTCTGTAAAAGGAGACTGCCTATATTCATCTTTGAAATCATAAATTTTATAATATTTACAGATTATGTTTTCATTTTATAGAAGTTGTCATGAAAAAAAAGACTTGAAATGAGCTGGCTTTAGCACACATGAGACAAAAAATGTAAATAGTTAATAATGAGAATCAACTGAAAAACTCACTCTGAAATTTTGAGTCAGCATAATGAAGGTTCAGATGTTCTGACAATGAAATATTGTTGTAAGGACAATCAACGTTTCCGACACACATACATACATTTACCTGGGAAGAAGCTATCTCTTTTTCCCCTTCAGAATGAATGTCCCATGAAAGATAACAGTGATATTTCACCTTCCATAAGTGACTCTGTGTTTAAATGCAGCAGATTTTCCCTGTTCCTGGTGAAATGGAAGAGTGGAAAGCAGGAATCAAAACTTGCCACACTCTATGCTTCTTGCTAATGAAGAGATGCAGAAACCATGATCTCCTACAAGATGAACAAACAAAATATTTTCCTTTCCTGAATTTAGTTGCTCTGTCTTCCCAGAGTATTATGTTTTTCTCTACAGTCCCAGTTGCGTTGCTGCAGTGACCTGCTATATACCTAACACCTAACAGAGTCAGACTGTAACTTTAAATGAAGACTAAACACAGCTGTCAGTTAAAATTCCTCTTCACCCTTTCCTCCCTTTGTCTGTGCCTGAGATAACTCATTAAAACAAAATTGACACTTGTATTTGCAATCATAGCCAGAATCTGTGTGGTGACCGCCACCTGAAAGTATTTCTTGTCCTGGGTAAGCAATATGGTTGCGTGGAAAAAAGAAAAAACAAGCCAATCACTGCCTGACTCACCATTGTCTCCACTGACATACTAGTTTTGGCTTCTGTGTATCAGTCTAAAGTACAATGATTTGGTTGCTCTAAAGAAAGTCCAATGGTTATATTATCTCACAGTTTCTATTTTATACTGACATTGCTTTTTGGGATCCATTACCAAAACAGTATCTACCTACTGATAACTAAATAAGGCACTTCTGCCCCAGCTCCACTACATTTGGTTGTTACTGAAGGCAGCTGACTTTTATCCTTTGCCACAACTCCCTTTTTGACACTTTTATGCTAAATGAGCCTTAAAATACAATTATATTATAAGCATGTTTCCAAGCCACACTTTATCATTCAATTTCTAAAAAGAATATGCTATATAACATAGGGAGAGAATTTGATATACTTCAAATTTCACCCATCCTGGTTCTCATTAGTCTCCAGAAGAAATACAAATAAGAACTTAAATTGTGTCTTAACATTCAATGAGAATTTTTCATATTCTGTTTCTCCCATTTTTTCTCTTTCATTCTGCCATAATTTTTACATACTAAGGCTTTGTGCCATGGATGTAAGTACACAGAAATTTCAAATATGCAAGATGTCAATCTTATCCACAGAGTTTTCAAACTTTATTATTTACTTTTATATTAAAACAAACTATATGGCAAATAGCCTTGTCTCATTAAAAGACATTCTACATTTAAGATTATGTAAATTCATGGCGTATTTCGCATCCTTAAAGAAAATATCTTTCCTACATTGGTGTGTCTAACATTCTGAATGTAAATCAAGATCATATCTCATCATTATCAACTTAAAACATTTATCTAGACCTAAAAACATCTTATCTAGCAAATAACTAAGCTTAATTGTAAAATTTAGCAATCATGTCTTCAACCCCATCAGAATCTTGAGAAGGATTAACATGATTACCTGAGTATACAGGGAATGCAGGTTAGTACCTTTCCAAATGAGAAGATGACAGTTTGCTAACTGAATAGTCACCCAAAATTCTCTATAATGCTGGAGCATCAGCCTTCTGGCCCAAATTATCTGACAAATATTTGACAACAAAAACAAAAGAAACCCAAATTTCCAATTAATTTTAAGTGTAAGATGATAAAGAGTAACAAAAGTATTTTAACCTAATAATAGTGCTATTTCAGTACTTAACTCTTACCGTTTTTACATGTGATCTGGGACAAAGGCTTGTTCATATCTCTTTAAGGAGATATATTGCTCTGCTTAAAATATGCTCATTACTCTGAATCTCAACCTAATTTTAAAAATATTAAAATATATACTATTAAAGATGTATTTTACTTTGCCACTTAAAATGAATATCCTTTTTACCCCAGTAATCTAAAGATAAAATGACAATCATATGATATAAAATTAACTTAAAAGAAAAGATACTAATATAATACACAAGTTTTCTAAATGAAACAAATTGAAAATAAATATAACAATATCATTTATATTAATAATTTGGTTGGTAAACAATAAAGTTTCAAGTTATAATTCAAACACTTTAAGCAAGTGGAAAAAATCACTCATAGAAATTTATGATATTCCACTTTTGAGTGGAGAGTGGTATATGACTTTCTCACGTACTCTGGTGCCTCACATTTGACAATGTCTCCTGGAGGGGGAGAACTGGTGGCACTCAGAGGAAGGACAGCAGGTTACCAAGAAGAGACTTGATACCCTATGAGCATATACAGGGGGAGGTAATCCCCCTCAGGAACAGTCATAGGGGAAGGGAATAAGGGGAAAATAGAAGGGAGGGAAGAATGGGAGGATACAAGGGATGGGATAACCATTGAGATGTAACAAGAATAAATTAATTAAAAAAAGAAAAATAAGTGACTTAAACTATATTTTAGATCCCTTGGATTCAAATGTTTTTCATGAATTAAACTAAGAAAACTGAAAAGGAAAAGGAAAAATAGCAGAAAAGTGAAAAATACATGTTTTCTTTCCTCACTTAAACTTTATTTTTAATAACTTGCTATTATTTTCCGATTGTTCCTAGTTAGAAGAGAAATTAAAACATAAACTTGAATGAATAAAAGACCATGAAAATTGACTATACCAAAAATTTGAGAAATTGTTAAATAGACCCCAAGTAGACATAAGCTAAATTATAACAGCCTAAAAGACTACAAAATATATATTAATAAAATGACAAAATTAGCATTATATAGAATAAAACATTTACTTTTCAGTCACTTACTATTTGTCACAAGTAAAGCAATTTATATAATGATTTACTAATTCACATTTCCTAATAATAATCATTTTATAGTAAATATATATATTTGTAGTAAATATCCATTAAAACAGAAGATCTATCTTATATCAAAAGTTTAAAAGAGATCTTTCATGGATGACAACAGAGAAAATACATTGGGGGAGGGGTTACAACACCTGATAAACACTTTCACACAACTTGAAAAGGGTAAATATAAAATGAATGCCAAAGAGACACCACTTTCAGACATAAAAGAGTGAAAATATAAACAACTAACACTCTTGATTTCCAGGATATATATCGATTCTGGACTTTTGCCATTAAATATTGATACTTGTTTTTACTTACCTTCCAAACACAGTCTAATGTTATTAAGTCCAAATCATCCATCACATAGACACTTCTTTTAGCCATTAGCTTGCCTTCTCGACAATTAACAATTTTGATAAACCTTACAAAACACTCTATTCCTTTCTCAGTTAGCAGAGAAGGATCAAACTGAAGCACATTGCTTAAAAATATCATATTCACATCAGTCCAGCTTATCTCTCATTAACTTGGAATACCACATAAAACAAGATTCTCCATCACTAAATTAAACTGCATACTCTGCTAATCAGTTCCATATTTGCTTTGACTGGGAAACACAGAGGCAGAGTTAACCATCCTTCAATAAATATCTTGGGGCATGTCCCACGAAAGCCTTCACTTAACAGGAAACTGGGACAGAGGGAAAGGCATCCTATTGGGACTCTAAATGAGAGATGCATGGGAGAATAGCAAAATAAAAGGATACAGAGGGTCCTAGAAATCTACAAGTAGAACAATATGATAGGCAGATTTGGGCCCAGGGGTCCCGCTCAAACTAAGGCACCAGCCAAGGACAATACAGGAGGTAAACTTTAAACCCCTTCCCAGATCTAGCCAATGGTCAGAATATTCTCCACAGTTGAGTGGAGAGTGTGATATGACTTTCTCACGTACTCTGGTGCCTCACATTTGACCATGTCCCCTGGAGGGGGAGACCTGGTGGCACTCAGAGCAAGGACAGCAGGTAGCCAAGAAGAGACTTGATACCCTATGAGAATATACAGGGGGAGGTAATCCCCCCAAGGAACAGTCATAGGGGATGGGAATAATGGGAAAATGGGGGGGGGAGAAATGGGAGGATACAAGGGATAGGATAAACATTGAGATGTAACAAGAATAAAATAATAAAAAAATTAAAAAAAAAGAAAAATAAACAATTAATTAAGTTCAAAATAATTTATTTTCATGAGTAATGTGATTTGATACACCCAATATATTTATCCATTTCATTTTAATGTAACTTATAGACTATAATCTTTAAATATAACTCATCTAAACTTACATATTATTTTGTCATTTCTTTAATGAATATATTAGGCAACCACAAAACTGGAAAACACTTTTCTCTCTACATGACTCATAAAGACTTTTGTTTTAATTTTAAAAATTATATCATTTGAAACATTATTAGGATATCAAGTTATGTAATTTGATTGTGAAGATGGTATACAATTGCGATAGAAACAGCTCATAATTTTTTAATGTGAAGCTACTTTAAAAATCTTTACACTCCTGAAATACTTTAGCCACTATCCATATTAAATAAAACTTACATATTTAAATTTATTTCCATGATTATTCTTATGTAGTTAGTGGTTTAAGAGAGAGAAGAAAGTTGAAGATGAATTAAAGTGCAAAATAAGGGAGGAGAGCAGACATGGGAGAGCAGGGGCAGGAGGACAAAAGGCCTGCAGAGAAAAGAGTGACTGTGGGCAGGGGAAACTCTATGACAAGCTAGAAACCTATGTAACAGTAGGCTCCTGGAAGGATGTGAGGACGACTCTAGCATGAAACTCCTAGTAACTGGGGCTACTAGATAAGAGTTTGAAGAGGACAGCTGTAAACTAGACATGCCTCCTAGTAGAGGGAGGGGAACACGAACCCACCCATAAAACTTCAACCCAAAATTCACCCTGCCTACAAGATGGGCAAGGATATATATAGTGCAAATACAGGTCAAATTGAGGGAAGGTCCAACCAATGCCCTGCCCAACCCAAGAACAACCTCATAGAAGAAAAACCACCACTGACAATATTAAAGACACTCTTGCTATGATAGCAGACAGGAACCTAGCAGATTTTTTTCCTCAGAGAGGTTCTACACAGCAACACTTTAAAACAGATGCTGACACTCACAGCCAAACATTGGGCAATCCACAGACTATACATGTACTATGGTAAAGCACCTATACATGTAATATAAATATCCATGTAAAATAAATATGAATTAATCTATTTTTAATGAATGAAAGGAAGAAAGAGGAGGCTCCAGAGAGGAGGCTGGTCAAGGGGCAGGCAACTGTGTGCCTGGTGCTGAGGGCAATGGTTTTTTAGGCCCTCATGCTTGTGGACCCAGACCTGAGCCTTCAGGTGCCCCGAGATCTGAATTCTGGAGGGAGGGCCAACCACAACAGAGCCTCTGCTACCTCCCAGGGGCAGCAAACATCTACAATCTTGCTTCAGACTCAGGCCAAACACACCCTGACGTGAGAATAAGGACTTTTCAAAAAAAAAAAACTGGTCCATTCCAATCTCCCTACTTGCCTAGAAGGCCCGGGCTTGGACCCTCAAACATTAACCACATACTAGGCAGCAACATTCAAACAGGCAACCATTCTGAGCTCCCAGGTAGTCAGTCACAATTTCTATGTTCTTCCCAGGCCTACACCACATCCCCACTGGGCACCATTCAGGACATACCACACTCTTTCTTTCCTTCCTCCAGAGTCCCCAAGTGGTTCTTAGACATGGATCTTTCTTTCTGTGTCCTCCCAAGACACATATATAGCTCCCTGTGGCCAGGGCTCAGCACAGACGCAGATTGCATTTCTCCCAGGAGAGTCAAGTGGACCAATGGGCACCTAGAATGGAGGCAGAAGGAGCAAATTTCACTTGTCCTATCAGGATCCCCCCAGCACATTCCCACTCCTGACCTCTTGTGCCACCTCCTTTTTTTCCAAAAAAAATTATTTATTTTATTTGGGAATGCCCTATCTGCGTGTGCACCAGCTTGTTTGAAGAGGACATCAGGTTCCAGTATAGAGGACTACTAGCCACCAAGTGTTTGCTGGGAAATGAACTGAGGACCTCTGAAATAGCAGAAAGTGCTATTAGCCACTGAACCATCTCTCAGTCCACTACTAACAAAAGTCTCAGACTCCTCACAAAGCTCTACACCAGGCACTATCATCCTTTCTCTCTAACACCCAGACCCATAGCACACACAATTATTTCTCCCTACAGAAGATGTATCTGGCCTACAGGCTGCAAACAAAAACACCAACAAACAAAAACAGTTCACCTACAGACACTTGTTCTCCATCTCTATGTCATTCCCTGTCTCTCTCTTTCTCTCTCCACCTGTATCTATTACTATCTCTATCTGTCTACCTATTTATCTATCTATTTCTAGTTCCTCCGCAATCCACCTCTTCCTCTCCATCTGTGATCTACACAATTTCATCTGCAGTACGCAGGAGATCAAGTGAAATACAGAATATGATCACTGGGCAAATGCTTGTCACTCTCCAACAGGAAACCTTCCTTCCTGTAGCACTGAGTGTCTCCAGGGACCCAGCTGCACATAGCCAAAATCTTCTAGGATAGCCCGTAAAAGAAGCCCAATCTCCCAACATCCTCGTGACAGCCTCGCCATTGCCATTGCTTTCCAATTCTCACTCTTGGAAGCCTTCTTAGAGCATCAACTCTGTTGCTCCAAAGGTATTTCCATCAGGATTGGGGCTGATCTGAGTTCTCAGAGGTGCCCGGATGTCAGGTGACACTCAAGGAAGGGTTCTGCCACCTCCATGTGGTTGATACTCACGTGGTCCAAAGCACCAAGTCTCATGGACCTTCACCATATCAACCCATCCACCCTGGAAAACTGCAGACCTTGTGCTCAGCCCAAGGGTTGAAGCTATAAAGTGCTTTCTCTACATGCCATCCTGTCCTTCTGATGATCACCTCTGACCTAAACACCATAATAATTGCTACACACTGGGTTCTCTCTAGGGACTTGCCTTTGGCCTCTCACATCCTTGATTCCCTTCCAGGAGACACACAGAGAATCTACACATACACACAGACACACACACACACACACAAACACAAAGAGACACACACATAGAGACACACACAGAGACAAACACACACCTCCTAGGCTTATAAGATCCCAGATTCTGGCACCAGTGCCTTCTCTATTTTTCCTCATGAGATCCCTGGACAGGGCAAGGAAGGACAGGATAGGGGTCTTGTCATGCCCTGAACCTCTTATCCCTAGTAGGTCAGGTGAGCTAGCCAGTCTGCAGAAGCCACCAACATGTTGCCTGTATGGATACTGGGCATTGAGGTAAGGAGGATTCATAGTGTCCCTGGCCTGCATGGTAAGCTGACTGCCTGGCATCTATAGGGCATTCTTCAGTCCACAAGTTCTTCTGGCTGCTTCTGTTAAGATTCACCACAAATCACAACACTGCCTTGGGTCCGGACCCACTAGGTACACACAACAAGGTTGCATAAGACATTGATATTGTTCCCATGTCCTTGAAGTGTTCTGGCATATCACTCTTTTCTGAACAGATCAGGGTCCCTCAGCTCCAAGATAGATAGGTCAATTTATATATAGATAGAGAGATAAAGAGAGAGGGGGGACTGAATAGGAGGGTAGTAAGAGAGGTTGAGGAGGGCAGGGAATGGGTTCAATAAATAAAATGGACATTTGACCAGGAAGGCTCTCTGTCTCTGAGATCTTGATTACAGCCCAGAGAAATTGAGTAGCCTGTGTGTGAATGTGAGTGTGTGTGTGTGTGTGTGTGTGTGTGTGTGTGTGTGTGTGTGTGTGTGTCCTAGAAATGAGCTAAGCTGACTCGGTTGTACAGGAGACTCAACTACCAAAACTATTGGGATGCAAGAGTGGACTTGTGTACAAACAAGTGCAGGCAAACAGGGGATGTTTTCCACATGAACCCAGATGCAGTCCCTGCTGCAGGTCCTGTGTAGAGAGGTCCAGTCACCCTGGCCAACATGGCCATCGAGAGAGGACTTGGAGGCTGTGCTTGCACAGTCCTGCTAGCCAAGCCTTGTTGCCTTAAGTATTGGCCTTGCCTCGCCAGAACCATGCTTCCTCCCACAGTTCTCCTGACCCAAGAAGGGCTCAGGAGACCTGCATCATCCCTGTCCATCCAAGAACAGAGCACCTCCCTATCAGAAACTGTACCGCTACCTGCAGACACGCAGAGGAACTGCAGCAGAGATCATTAAAATAATTCATCTTGATGAGAGTAGTGCACTGGAGATGGAAGGAATAGCAGGTGATGGGGATATTCCCTCAGGCCTTATAGAATCAAAAATAGCAACAGGCTGTTACAAGACTCTAGCATGGCCATCAAGCCTTTAGTACTCAACAGGCTTGAGATGCTTCTTTGGGCAGGTTGCAGGATATCCCAAAGGGAAAAGTGTATGAGCGTTGGTGTCTCCTTCTATACATGGAGGGACCATGGGGGTTTTGAGAGGTGGTTATATGGGAGGATGAGGGTGGATGGGGTGAGGAGGGGACATGCGAGGTAGTAGGCAGGCACAGGTCACAAGGTCTCCTGGGATACACTGCACCTCCCTGACACAGACACACCAATTAGGGAAAATGGCAACCCCTGAAGGGCTTGTGGGCTGGAGAATGATTGAGAGGACCTGTTCCTGTAGGCTACCATCAGGGAACTCAACATAATCCCTCAGGCCAATCTAGACCATAAAGAAGGAACCTTAGAAACACAGCAACAACATAACCATTCCCCCTGGTAGACCTAGCAGTTCTTTGCGTAACATCGCCCACTCTGGTGACCACTATAGCTATAAAGATTCTCCTGGGTGTGCTGACACCTGGGACCTTGGGGACAGCAATGATTCCCAATTAAAGGCACAGGGGAACATTGACAGATGACATGAGGCTAGGGCTAACTGCCCCAGGGGCCACTGAGCCCAGCTCTGGCTTCTCACCTGGCAGTAGAAGGCTCCTGAGTGGATGCTGAGCAAAGGGCGGGCAACCTTGTGTGCACTGGGGAGAGCTACCATTTCCCAGGCATTCATGTCTGTTTATCCAGGCATGTTCCTTCCATACACTGCCATCTGTACTCTGGGGGGAGGATCAACATCAACAGATGCCCAGTGAAGGCCACAAACATCTCCAATCCTGCTGCAGAGCCAGATCAAACATGGCACTGATGTGAGAACAAGGACATTTGAAATGAAGTGTTCCATCCCAAACTGCTCACTTGCCTAACAGGCCCTGGCTTAAGCCCCCAACCTAACCACCTACTAGGCAGCCCAAGGCAACAAGGCAACCAGGGCAACCATTCTGAGCTCTCAGGAAATCTGTCACAATCTCTCTCCTCTGTTCAGGCCTCCACCACTACCACAACCCCAGACCACTTTACACACTGGGCACTGCTCAGGACTTGACACACTCTTTCCTTCCTCCAGAGTCCCCAAGTGATTCTCAGACATGGATCTTTCTTTCTGTGTCTTCCCAAGACACTCACCTATCTGCCTGTGGCCAGGGCTCAGCACAGATTC
The DNA here is from genome assembly GCF_903995435.1 of Acomys russatus. Taxonomy (NCBI): domain Eukaryota; kingdom Metazoa; phylum Chordata; class Mammalia; order Rodentia; family Muridae; genus Acomys; species Acomys russatus. The sequence continues at coordinate 595,086 of NW_026131772.1, read as the reverse complement.
AAATCACAGCTCTCTCAGGATATTCAAGTGGACCAAAGGACACCTAGAAAGGAGGCAGAAGGAGCAATTTTTACTTGTCCCACCAGGAGCTACCAGCATATTCCCACTCCTGAGCTCTTCTGTCACATTTCCATTCTTTCCCAGAGGTTTTACTTATTTTATGTGTGAAACCCCTATTTCAATGTGCAGCTGCTTGCTGGAAGAGGGCATAAGATTCCAGTATATATGACTGTCAGCCATTGAGAGTTAGCTGTGAAATTGAACTCAGAACATCTGGAAGAGCTGAGTTTCTTAGCCACTGGGTCATCTCTCCGGTCCACTAACAAAAGTCCCAGGCTCCAAATAACTTCATCAGGCACTAACATCCTTTCTCTTTAGGGCCCTGACCCATGGCACAGACAACTATTTCTCCCTAGAGAAAATGGGTCCGGTCTAAAGATTACATACAAAAACATTCAAACAGACATACACATATCATCTGCAGATTCTCGTACACCCTCTCTCTTTGTAGCTGCTTTTCTCTTGAGCTCACCCTCTCCATCTGTGCTCTACACAGTTTCAGCCACAGTATCCAGGGTATATAGGTCTGTGTTGGACCAAGTATTATGTAGAACGTGATCACTGGGCAAATGTTTGTCACTTTCCAGCAGGAAGCCGTCCTTTCAGTAGCACTGAGAGTCTCCCAGGGCTCAGCTGCCCACAGCCAAGATCTTCCAGGATTGTCCCTAGAAGACAACTCTTTCAGCATGCTCAAGTAATCCCTGCCATTGCCATCGATTTCCAACTATCTCACTCTTGGAAGCCTTCTGCAAGCATCCACTCTGATGCTTCAAAGGGAGTTTCAATGGGATTAAGCCTGCTCTGAGTTCTCAGAGGTGCCAGGCTGGCAGGAGACCTCCAAGTAAGGTTCCTGCCACCTTCCACCAGGTTTTCACTCAACTGGTCCAATGTCACTCAACTGGTGTCATGGGCCTTCATGAGCTCAACCCAGCCACCATGGAAAACTGCAGATCTTGTGCTTGGGCCAAAGGCTTATAAAGCCCTAATGGGCTTCCTCTACATGCCATCCTGTCCTTCTGATGATCACCTCTGACCTAAAAACTATAATAATTGCTACACACTGTGTCCTCTATGGACTTGCCTCTGGCCTCTCACATCCTACCTTCCCATCCAGGAGACACACACACACACACACACACACACACACACACACACACACACACACACACACACACACACACATCTCACAATCTTTTAGGGCATACATTGTGGCACACGTGACTTCTCTAATTTTCCACATGAGATCTCTGGACAGGGCAAGGAAGTAAAGGATAAGGGGACTTGCAAACCCATGAACCTATTCTCCCTGTTGGGCCAGGTGATCTAGTCAGTCAGGAGAATCCATAAGTATATTGCCACAGGGATGCTGAACATCACAGTGAAGAGGCTTCATAGTGTACCTGGCCTGGATGGTAAGCTGACTGCCTGGTCTCTTTGGGGAATCCTTCAGACCACACCCTCCTCTGGCTGCTTCTCTTGAGATTCACCCCAAATCACAACACTGCCTTGGGCTCCTACCCACTAGGTGTACACAGCAAGGTTGCATATGACCATGGTGGTGCCTTATAGACCACTTGAAGGGTTCTGGAATATCACTTTTCCTGACAGATCAGGTTCCTGAGCTCTACCTCGAGCACAGCTGTGTGAGAAAGAGAAACAGAGACAGAGACAGAGACAGAGACAGAGAGAAAGTGATAAAGAATGAAGGGGGGTGAGAGTACTTAGAAAAAGAAACATAAGGAAAGCCCTAGAGAACTCCAGGTAGAATAGGAGGGCATGAATGTAAGTTGAGGAGGACAGGGAAGGGCTTCAACAAATAAAATGGACATTTGGAAGGAAAGCTCCCTGTCCCTGATGTCCTTACCAAAGCCCAGGGAAACTGAATAACCTATGTGCCTGTGTGTGTGTGTGTGTGTGTGTGTGTGTGTGTGTGTGTGCGCGTGTGTGTCTGTCCATGCTGGTGTGTCTTAGAAGTAAGCAAAGGCAGTTTTGTGTACTGCAGGGACTCCTCCACCAAAAGTATGGTGGTTCAAGGGTAGCCTTGTGCACAAACATGCTCAGGCAGACAAAACTTGTTTTTCACATAAACCCAGATGCAGCCCCTTCCTCAGGTCCTGTGTAGAGAGGTCCAGTTACCCGGGCCAACATGGCCACCTAGAGAGGACCTGTGATGCTGTGCTTGCAGGGTCCTGCTAGCCAAGCCCTGTGGCTTTCTGTTTTGGCCATGGGTCATCAGGACCCTGCTTCCTCCCACAGGTCTCCTGGCACAAAGGGCCCAGGAGACCCGCATCCTTCCTGTCCTACCAGGAGCAGAGCAGCACATGGACTGCTTTCTCCATGTGGAGACAAGCAGGGGACTGTAACAGTGATCAGCAAAAAAAATCCACTTGATGGTGATATCAACCATAGAGGGTGATGGCCAGACTACTCTGTCCTTCCTGAAGCAAAAAACACCTGCTGCCTGTCAACAGACTCTAAGATGGCCAACAAGCCTTTAGGGCAGGAAGGCCTGAGATGGGTCTCTGGGAAGGCTGAACGGGCTTCTTAAGGGGTTATGCAGGGGTGTGAGAAGGGCTGCCTGGATGTAGGTGTGGAGGGACCTTGGACAGTGTAATGAGAAGTGGAGTGGAGGGATAAAGAAGATTTAGAATGAGGTAGAAAGGGGTACAAGGAGGAGATGCAAGGGGAGAGGTGTGCACAGGTCACAAGGACACCTGGGACACATTGCACTACCTGGTCTCCACATTGGGCACCTGGCAGCCATGAAGGGATTGCTGGCTAAGTAAAAAGGAGCACACTTCTCCTTGAACACTACCCTCAGGGAACTCTACAGAAACCCTCAGGCCAATCTAGACCATATGCAAGGACCCTCAGAAACAACCTCTTGAACTAGGAGACCAGAAAATTATCCATGTACCCTTGGCAGACCAAGGAGCTCTGTGCCTATCCCCGCCCAGTCTCGTGAACACTAAAGCTGCCAGGCTTCTCCTGGGTGTGCTGACACCTCTGATCCAGGGAAAAAACAAACTTCCAGGTCAAGGGGGCTTGCACCCAAGGCTTTCCCATGCTTACCCTGGTCTGATAGGGCTGCAGGGTGATGGTGGTGGTGGTGTCTGAGAGCTAAGGATAGATGCCACAATGGAGAGATCCAACTGCCTCAAGGGGTCCATGAGCCTAGCACTGGCTTCCCATCTAGCAGGAGGAGGCTCCGGGGTGGATGCTGGGCAAAGGGTAGGGCTCTGTGAGCCCACTGCTGAGGGTTCCAGTATACCCCAACTTCATACCTGTGGACCCTGCCATTTGGAGTCTGGAGGGAGGAACAACCGTAGCAGAGGCTTCCTGAGGGGCTGGAGACATCTATATTCTTGCTGCAGAACCAAGCCAACCAAGTCCCTGATTTGAGGACAAGGACATATCAAAAGAAGAAGAATTCCATCCCAATCCACCCATTTGCCTACCAGGCCCTGGCTTGGACCTCCAAACCCTAACCACCTACTAGGTTGCACCAGGCAACCAGGCAACCAGGCACGCAGGCAACCATTCTGAGCTCCCAGAACGTCTGTCACAATCTCTCTCCTCTCCTCAGTACTCCACCCCACATATACCGCCAGACCACTGGGAACCACTCAGGATGCTTCACTCTATTTCCTTACTCCAGAGTTCCCAAGTAGTTCGAAGATATGGATCTTTTTTCTGCATCCTCCTTTAACATCCACCTACCTCCCTGTGGCCAGGGCTGGGCACAAGTGCAGATTGCAACTCTCTCAGGAGATTCAAGTGGATCAAAGGACACCTAGAAAGGAGACAGAAGGAGCAATTTTCACTTGTCCAACCAGGATCCCCGAAGCACACGTCCACTCCTGACCTATTCTGCCTGTTCTTCCTGTGTTCTTTTTCCTAAATCTTTTATGTATGAACACCCTATCTGCATGTGCACCGGCCTGCTGCATGAAGGCATCAGAAACTTCTATGGATGACTGTTAGCCACCAAGTTTTCCGTGGAAATTGACCTCAGGACCACTAAGCCATCTCTCCAGTCCACTTCTTAAAAACTTCCCAGACTCCTCACAAAAACTCATTGCATGCCTTATATCTTTTCTCTCTGGGACTCATAGCACAGACAACAGTTTCCCCCTTAATAAAACACTTGGCTCTTTAAACTCAACACGTCACTCAAAACTCACTCAAAACTGTGGGCCTGACATTTAATACATGAGCTTTTATGATTAAGGAGAAAAGCCAACTACATGTACAACATATTTTGAATTTGTAAATCCCAGGATTCCCACTAGATATAGGAGCATGGCGGTGGGGGATTAGCTAGTGTCATCCCTTAAAAAATATAAAACCTCCCAAATTATGCTTCGGGAATTACAAAACATCTGGCAATGTGTTCAGCAAAGTAAATTGCAGGTCATTATTTATCAAGTGTGTGAGAAGCTTGTAGCAATGGTTGGCCTCCCAATCTATGACAATCTCATGCAGTCACATTCTACAAGGAAACCATGCTAACCTGAAACTCAGTGTTTTGCCTCCAACCTCTGCCCTCCTGCCGAGACTGAAGGTGTAAGCCAGCACACTGAGCTCATCATTCACTTCTGGATGATAAATAGGTGAATGTAAAGCAGCAGATATATGCACAAACGTGAACGCAGGCAGCCTGGCATGGCAGGGGAGCCCAGGGGATTAAGACAGGAAAGGGAATGTACACAGCTGTATGCAAAAGCACGTCCACAGCTCTAGCTTGTGGTAAACAAACATGGACTCTTGGGTGGAGCTCAACATTCAGTACTCTTAATTCTCACCATGTTACTCCCTCCTTTCTGTTATGAAATCCTGTCTTATACTAATTAAACTAACATTGAAAAGAAGAAGGCAAGATAACATGAATCTAAACACAGGAGACAGCAAACCTCCCATGACTTCATCCACCAAGAGCTACTGTCAGCTTTAAGGAGAGCTACATACCCCTATGGGAAATAGTGCAAGACAAACCATCTAAGACAAATTTGTGACTTGGAAGGTCAGAGTAGGAACACATTGATGGAAATGGAGGCACCCACTTCCAACCCTGCCTCACAGGATAGTCTCTGCTGTTTGTGCAGTCCTGGAAACAAACTCAGAGCCTCAGACATGCTAAGCAGTGCCACCACTGAACTGCACCCAACCAAGGATAGACTTTGTATTCCTTTCTATTTTTAATATGGAGTACTCAACATTTTTAATTTTATTCCAACTAGTATAACTGAAGGCTCATTCAATAATTCATATTATTGCATATTATGTGTTCCTTCAAAAATAAGAGAATAAATTAGAAAATAATGAAATTCTGGTGATACACAAGAAATGACAGGCTCTAGGGCAACAAAGGACAAACACAACAGGGTGCTGTGATGTGATGATATAGGTATCCTACAGTAAGGCTGGTAGGTGTGAACAGTAAAATCTGTGTAGCATCTAATACAGCCCACTCATGTGACTATCAGGCGAGTGTAAGCCAATGGAAAGAAAGTGGAGCCTTAACTAACCATTCCTTTCTACCGACCTTAACAATGAGGCCTGAGGTAAGACACCACTCAAGGTATGAACGGACAGTCAGCCTGAAAACTCCAAATACTTGAAAACTAAGTTTAGCTTAAGAGAAAAAAAAACAAAAAACAAAAGGAACCATGCTACTTCTTACTCACCTGGTATTGAGCCATGTATGCAAAAGCATTATTGTTTTGACTGTTATGAAATGTTGAAACATCAAAAACTCCTCCACAATTTACCCATAACCTGTAAGGACCAAAAATTTTAAAGATAACAGTTATACATTGCTTAGAATATACTAGTGAATACTTATCCTTTCCTAATATTAGGAAACGACCTAATATTAAAAATTGTAGGCCCTATCTCCATCCTCCTCCAAAGATTTAAGTGTTAATGAAAATTAAGACGGAGGATTCAATGACTTGCCACAGAAGTTAGTAACTGTTAAAGAGTCAAGAGCACTGAGCACACCAACCAGGATGAGGAAGGACACTACGTACTTACAACACTTGCTAAAGTGGAAGCGGTTGGGCACCATTGCCAAAGTCTAACAGACATCAACTCAAACCTCTTAATATATATACCAAACAGTCACAGCATCATCTCCAGTGCTAATTTGGAAGCTCAGAAAACTTCAAAAATTCCTCAAGCCTATACATATGAGTAACAGCAGGAACATGGGGCAGAACTTCTGGGCTTTTACTGCTGTTGGCTTCTCTTGTGTGTGAGTGCACAAGGTCCTATGCTGTAGCCCAGGCTGTTAGACTCCCAAGTAATGAGCTTACAGATATGAACCCCAGGGCCTATCTACTATCTTCAGTACTTCATGCTGCACTGTCTGAAACAATGCAAGAAATTCTGGCAATTAACGTTAGCTAAAATATGGTCTTTGTTGCCTCCCTGAATTACTCTCAATGCTCAGGACTGAAATCGTTTAGTGACTTGTTAAAAATTCAAATTCTGATTCACACTCAGTCACAGTCATAGGGGACAGAATTAAGGGGAAAATGGGAGGGAGGGAGGAATGGGAGTATACAAGGGATGGGATAACCATTGAGATGTAATATGAATAAATTATAAAATAAAAATAAATTTAAGTTCTAAAATTCCAGATCCATATCTGTGCATAGAAAGCCAGCCATTGGAACTTCTGATGGGTCTCTACGAGAAATGGTAGTCCAACTCTGCCTTTGTTCCCAAATAACATTGTGACCCTTACCAACATTTCTACGCTTGGCTCACAACCATCTGTAACATCACGGAATACAAGACCACTTTCTGGCATCCATGAGGCACCTCGCACTTGTGATGCACAGACATGAATGCAGGGAGAACACTTGCACTCACTAAATAAATAAATCTTTAAAAAAAATCAAACTGCTGGTACTTGGTTTTGCCAGTTATGAGAATCTTTGTTGATGTAACCAGACAGTAGCATCACCCTCAATGGTATTTACATGAAGACTAGAGGCAAGATGGTTTTCACGCTCTCATTGTTACAGGACTGCATGGTGCGTTAGATCGTTAAATAGAAAAATGAGTCAAAAGACCTGTCCCACTGTCTTCTGCCTTGAGGAAAGCATGACTTCTCTACATTTCATTGTCCCAATTCATCCTGTACCTGAGGCAGGTTTCCATATTGGCTTTTGCAGTAGAGTCTCCACAAGTCTCTAGGAGAGACCACAGCATCCTACTCTGCTGTCATAAGCCAGCAGGGCTAGACTTGACTAGAGAGGGTCAAGAGGAACAAGTGTGCCCCCAATGATTCCAACCTTCACTAATGAGACATCTCGAGCCAGCGAGGATGCTAGAGCCAGCTGCTTCTGAGGGCTCCTGCTCACAGGGCTGTGACAGCAGGGCTAGCTTGGCTTCCTGCCTTCCCCAGAGCTGCTTGTTCACTGTGTCTGCTTCCCCAGGCTCTACCCAACCTCTGCTCAGGAGCCAATCCCGGTGTCTACCTCCCCAGGCCTCTCCCACCCTCTGATCTGGAGCCAATACCTGGTGCCTGCCTCCCCAGGCCCTGCCCACTCTCTGCTCATGAACAAATCCCTGTGTCCTGAACACCAAGTCCCTCCCACTCTCTGTTCTGGGTCCAATCTCGGTCTCTGCCTCCCCAGACCCAACCTACCCTCTGCACTGGACCCAGTCCTGGTGTTGGCAAACAGAGGCCTTGGCGCCAGTCACCTCAGATCTGGCAAGAACTGGGGCTCAGCTGCTTGGCACCTCACTACCGGCTCTGCATCACATTATGATGTCAGCAGCTCCAGTGGCTGTGCACGCCACCTGCACCCAAATGCCTGGAGCTCAGCCTCCTTCTGCGTTCCTTGCTCAAGGAGACCCTGCACCTCTGCCCCTGTGCAAGCTAGCGTTAGAGCCCTCTTCATAGTCCCCGCCCTTCCTCCTTGCAAGAGATAATTTCCAGTATCCTCCTCCACAAGGCCCCACCCATCCTCTTCTCTGCAGCCGTTCCTGGTGTCCTCATCCCTGCATGCTCACCCTTCTCTATGGAGCCAATCACGGTATCCGCCTCCGAAGGCACCGCCTACCTTCCCCTCCGGAGCCAATACTAGTGTCCTCCTCCGTATGGCCCTGCCCAACCTCCACTGCAGAGACAAGGCGCCCTGCACCTCAGAGCCTGCCACAATTGGTGCTCACCTGCCTGGTGCGCTGCCACCAGCTCTCCATCCCATTATGATGTCAGCAGCTCCTGTGACTGCGCCCACCCGGCTCTCTCACCCACATGCAGGGCGCTCAGCCTCCATCTGCCTTCCTTGCTCATCCAACCATATTTATGGTTCTGGGTTGTGTCTACTCATGTTACAGACTGGCTATACATACAGCCATAAGATCAAGAAAATCTTTAAATAAAAAAGCCACCCACTTGCTGTTCCTCTATTTTAGACAGAAGGTAATTGTACTGACTGGGATTATCCATGATTGCTTTTCCCATGGCTAAAGCTTAACTTCCACTCCATGACCCGAGCACTAAGTGCTCAGAAGCCAGGGCTCAGCCTCTTGACAATTTGGAGGGAGCTCTTCTCTGACATTCAGAACAGCAGAGGAAACTCTGAATCACATCCCAGAGTTTGAGGCCACTGTAGAAAATTCTTTGGCTGTGAGCCCGATCATTTCAAACCAGACCTCTGCAAAACGTGTGCCTTGTAGACACAAAGATATCTCCAATTAAATTCACAGAGTATATCTGAAATTCTTACATGAGAAAGAATTCTTTTGAGAGATAAATGCTTACATCAGCAAATTAAATTTGGTAAGCCAACATTTCCCCTTTAAGTCTCCATTAGCAATGAAGCAGCCCCTGGAATCAAATGCAGTCATCACTCAGGCGACAACAGATGAAACACAGGTGAATAACGCTAGGAAATACTCTGTAAACTGCTGCAGTCCTAGGACACTTTATAGTACAACACAATATAAATAGATACCGGGCTACTATAAACCTCTTATTTACATTTTTACTAATGAAACTGTATTCATTTTAAATTCTATGTTTTAAAGAACACAGTACTGATTAGTAAAATGAGTTCTCTCGTGGGCATTACCATTTTTGTAAGAGTTAATACACAATACATAAAAGATTCAAGTTAATTGTTTATAATTTAATACAGAGAAACCCAGTTGAACTTGGAATGGCATCTGTTAAAGTGCAGAAAACAGGAAATACTTAGAAACAATGTAACCATTAAAGCTTTACCAAGTCAGAATGTTAATCTTCAATGCAGGGATGACCCATTGCTTATTTGTTCGAAGTTTTTCTATAAAGCACCCTCTCCAAGGGATTTTTGGTGTATCTCGATCCTTTACATATGAGTACTCTATCTGCAGGCCAGAAGACGTCATCAGGTCACATTATAGGTAGTTGCAAGCCACCATGTGATTGCAGGGAACTGAACTCAGGATTTCAAGAAGAGCAAACAGTGCCCTTAACCACAGAGTCGTCTCTCCATGTCCCCCTAATTGAATATAGTTACACACAAAAAACAAGTCAAAGAGACAGGGAATGGCAGGCCAGAACCTTTTCATGGAAGACCTCCATATTTACAGTTAGTAGCCAAGTATGGGCGATAGTGAAAAATGAAATTCAGGTGGTAGAAGGCTATATTCAGATATTTAAAAAGAGAGAAAGACAGAAAGACAGACTGAAAAACCAAACAAATATCAAAGTAAAACATGTTCTCCAACTCAGCTAAAAAGAACTGAAAGGATTTACATATTTATTTTAAACAACTCACAAATTAATATGGAAACAACAAAATACCAATAAAATTAAAAAAAAACTAATCTATAAAAATAGTAAGTACAGTTTGTTTCCTGCTCTTATTGTCCTGTCTCTGATGAGGTAGGCATCTGGCACAAACATGCTCTGCCAGATCCTCATGCAAGCCAAGAAGCATCCCAGCTCGATCCCTCTCTTTGTATTCACTGGAGCAGGAGGTACTGGAGCAGTACTCTATGGAATGCACTTGGCATTGTTCAATCCAGAGGTCAGCTGGGACAGGAAGAAGAACCCAGAGCTTTGGGACAAACTGTGCCCCAATGACCAATACAAGTTCCACTCAGTCAATGTTGACTACAGCAAAGTGAAGAAAGACTTCTAAACCATGATGCTCACCATAAATCTGCTTCTAATGAAGGTCTTTCAGTAGGCATCTGCACAATTTTCCATTTAACCAGGGAATACTTTTCTGAATGCATGAAATCATGTTGATTTATTGTAGTTTATTACACTGGCGAATACAACTCTAAACTTGAAAAAAATAGTAACTCTTTCAAAATTAGAAACCCAAGTGTTAAGAAAGTCAACCAACAATATCAAGTAGGCTTCACCCCAGAGATGCAGGAATGGCTCAACACATATAAATCTGGAAGTTAAATATATAAATGTAATGAATACAAATAAACTTTAAAAAACAACAAAAATTATCATCTTTTCTTCACATAGTGGGTTCTTAGCTAGCTTAGACTCTGTCCCACATCCCAAAATAAGGAAACAAAAATCCTAAGTAAACACAAATAAAGAAAAAAAAACTTTAAAGGATGGACATGTATCTCATAAAATGCTGCCATCATACAAACCCCATGTTCTATATACACTAACAAAGTAGACCAAAAAAACCAACTGGCAGAAAATATCTCACCTGAGTTTCATTTCTAACCTAAAATTTTCTATATTTTTTAAATATTTCATCTTTCCCCAGAATTCTTGAAGCTGAGCTTTTTAGAAATTTAAAAATCACTAAAATGGCATTATTATTCACTTCAGTCATTATTTCTTCTCTCTGTTCTTCATTAGTTAATTATTGTAATAATTGTGGAACTATTTCTATAACAGGAATGGTGTACATTTTTAAATATATGAGTGAGAAACCATAGCACATCCAAAATTGCCTGGATTACAGGAAAACAGTAGAATACCTTAATATCAAGTTTTTCTTCTAGAGTAAAATTCTCCAAATTGCTTTCAGTACTAAGAAGCAAATCATAATAAAATTAAGAAAGAAACGACATTTAAAGGCTAAGATTCAATAATTTCCAAGTAACTATGATCAATTTGCATATTGTACTGAACATAATTTAAAATATAACTTACTTAATAAGAGCTGAAATTCTTTGAACACTTAACGCTGATCCACTGCTGGAACAGTCATGCAAAATCTGGAAAGCCATTTAGTGTGCCAAATTTGTTAATGAGATCCACTAACCAACCCTGTGAGTGAGTGATAAGAAGTTACTCTCCAAAATGTATGTTTTAAAATAGACAATACTAAGCAATTATATACTATAACCCAAACTCTTTATGTTATAAAACCACATATGAATGATTAGATTTTTGAAGACCTATGTATTGTTTTAATTTTCATGTTTTCACTCAAAGGTAATTTTTTGTTGAAACCTCATTATCTAATTATACAAGTTAGGCTTTGGTTATATCACTAAACATTTTCTAAATTTAAGATCTAATGTTTTAAAACTAAAAAGCTTTTTAAAAAAGTAATCTTCTTTTAATAGGTCTGTATGCCTTTTCTTCTAAAATCCAATGTTAAGAGAAATTAGAAATAATAATGGGGAGAAAACAGATGAATATGGAGGGAAAATATTTTTTGCATTTAAATAGAAAGGGGGCTCCCCAGCAATGGTATCCACAGCCCTGACCCTATACCACCAAGACACAGAAGTTCTAAGAGCCAATGTTTAGCCCCACCACCTACACGGCTGGCCATATCTACCCCTACCTCCATCCGCTGTGTGCGTGCCCTGCTTAAACCTGCCATGAAGCTGCCTCAGACTTACCCTGCAAAGACTGCAGTCGCTCACTCTCTGGCCCCCACCATGCCATTTCCTCAACTGACTCCTCTACCAACCCTTGATGCTTTATATTTTTAATGAAGGTACTGTGGTTGTTTCACAGTTTCTTTTAGATATAAATTGGTAATTATAAAATAAAGATAACACTAACAAGAAAATCCTAAATCCAATGGAAAAATAATTTTGTAGCAATTTAACCAACTTGAGGAAAGCAAAGCACACCCAAGTGTTTTAACCAAAGGGATTAAATCATAGGGGGCTGCCTAAGCTGTAACAATATCTTTTAGGCCATGAGTTTAAAAGTGTCTTAAGATGGAAGAGTAAGAGAATTCATGGAAATGACTATGTGAAAACATTATGGGAATTACAAACATGACTACTGAGACAAATTACTTAAGAAAGAATAAAAGTAGTGTCAGGGATGGTGGTGCTTTCCTTTAATCCCAGCACTTGCGAATCAGAGGCAGGTGAGTTCAAGGCCAGCCTAGTCTACAAAACAAGATTAGGATAGCATCCAGGGCCTCACACAGAAACCCTGTCTTGAAAATCTTAAAAAAAATGTAAGAAGTGAGGTACCAAAGCAAGCTGAGGTCGAGTCTTAAGAGAAATTTTAAATTAAAAAACAACACTGAGCATGGAGAAAGTAATATAAGAAAAAGCTCAAGAAGACATATACCTACATAAAACTGGGCCATCTCTTGACATTTTATTCTATACCCATTAGTTAAAATATAGCTTTCATTGACTCAGTTCACTAAGACTAGTGTTTTCTTCATTCCATTTTAACACTCAATTTTCAATAAAGATAACATTATAGAAACATATACTTCTCAAATGAACAAACAGACAGACCTATTTGAAAAGTATTAGTATTATGTACTCTTAAGAGATATAAATATATATAAACTAAGATTTGAAATTAAAAAGGAAAAAATAAGTATAAGCAAGCTGCACTTACCAGTAATCACAAAAAATTTAAAAAGTAATTTTAAATATTTAATAGATAAAAATATAACTGAATACATTAAATATATATTCAAATGAAAGTCTGAACAAAGAATATTTTGCAACTAGACATCAATGTACATAATTTTAATTCATAAAGTCAGACAAAAAAGATACATCTTATAAATCACCACCAAGAGGGGGAAAAGATATACAATTTAAAGTCCAAGGAAATGAAGATGGAGAGTTTTATATGGATATTCCACAAAATTTTCATATCTTTTGAGAAAAAAGATCGAGCCAGGTGGTAGTGACCATATGCCTTTGATTCCAGCACTTCAATGCAAATCTCTGAGTTTTAAGGGCAGCCTGTTATACAAAGTGAGTTCTAGGACAGGCAGGGTGACACGGAGAAACCCTGTCTTGGAAAACACTCATAAAAAGAAACATCACCATGAAATCTAAAGACATAAGCAAGATCAGTGCTCATCAGTAACGTAAGAAACAGGACAATTATATATTTTAAAAGTTTGAGAAAAGAAAAAAACAATCCTATAAGGTGAATTTAAAAAAATATGATAATCTTTCAAGATATGGTTACCCCATATTTTACTCTGAGACTCAACACAGTAAAATGCTTTAAGTTCCGTGTTATTGCAGAAACAGACGAAACATGTATCAAACTGGAGACTTGATTAGAATTGTTAATACCCAACTTTTATGATAAGTAGACGAATAAATTCAGGAGAACCTAAAACCAAACATTTTGTCCCAAACTAGCACAAGATACTTCCCAAAGAATGGATGAAACATTTATCAATGTATATTATGTCACAAAATAGCAGATTCAAGACTGATAATAGATTGTTTCTTTTCAGAACATAATAGATTAAAACAAATAATAAGAACCCAGTCAGTGGTGGCTTTAATCCCAGCACTTCTGAGGCTGAGACAGGTGAATCTCTGTGAGTTCAAGGCCAGCATGTGCTAAAGAGTGAGTTCCAGGACAGCCTAGGCTACACAGAGAAACCCTGTCTCAAAAAGACAAAACCCAGGGGTCCTGCTGAAACTAAGGCACCAGCCAAGGGCAATACAGGCGGTAAACTTTAAACCACTACCCAGATCTAGCCAATGGTCAGAACAGTCTCCACACTTGAGTGGAGAGTGGGATATAACTTTCTCACGTACTCTGGTGCCTCACATTTGACCATGTCTCCTGAAGGGGGAGACCTGTTGGCACTCAGAGGAAGGACAGCAGGTTACCGAGAAGAGACTTGATACCCTATGAGCATATACAGGGGGAGGTAATCCCCCCTCAGAAACAGTCATAGGGGAGGGGAATAAGGGAAAAAGGGGAGGGAGGGAAGAATGAGAGGACACAAGGGATGGGATAACCATTGAGATGTAACAAGAATAAATTAATAATAAAAAATTTTTAAAAAAATTAAAAAAAGGCAAAAGAAAAAACAAAAAAATCATAAAAAGGAAAGAAATCAACAAAAAGGGTAGCATAAGTATGAAATAAAAATTAAATTACACACCTGAAATAATCTCACTCAGAAAAATGGAAATTAGGATATTTGAAACAACTATCAAAACATGGGATATAAAATAATTAAAATAGAAGAGGTCTTGAGTTAGTCACACATAAAAGGAAAAACCAGCTAATCAACCAAAGACTTCTTTTTCTTTTCTTCTTTAGTGCTAATGTTTTCATTGACTTTGGGCATGCAAGAAAAGCACTGTACCAATAAACTACAGATATCCTAGGCCAACACTATGAACAAAAAGGAAAACCAACATGGATGTACATATATAAAATAGAATATACAAAGTATGTATAAAACAGAAATCAATGTAGAGAATAAACAATAAAAAAAACTTCAAACAAATAGATAAAAGCCAAATCTGATTCTGGGCATTACAAGTTCTACAGGAAAATAATTGAAGTACGAAATTTGATTATTAATATATAAGATATAGGACAATAATAAGGTAATAATGTACCAGGCAGCAGATATTATCTTGTAGAGGAGTTTATTAAATGAGCATGGGGAAGAGTGAAAGCGACAGGAAGAGTAGGAAGAAGAGTAGAGAGACAGAGACAGAGGAAGAGAGGGGAGAGAGAAGAAGAGTAAGTGGGGCGTCACGTGGACCCTTTGTCCTTTTATTTGACCCTAGGCAGGGACACATCCCCATGGCAAGTAAGCAATGACATCTTATGTAGGTGGACGGAAGCAGAATCATAACACTAAAGACCAATAAATAAAGTGGAATGTATGTGTATATATATGTGTGTGGCACATGACGAAATACCTGGCTTCTAAAGATTCAGATATTTTTAAAGATTTTCTAAAATTTTCCTGAATCCTTGCTTTCTGCAAGTGGATGTCCCTGTACATAAATTTTGCCTTACAAGAAATATTATTGGAATTAATTGCTATATAAATTACAAACATTGGCCTAAAAGTTGAGTCTAGGACAGCCAAACCTCACAGAGGAACCTTGTCTTGAAAATTAAAATATAAAGAAAAAAATTAATGAATTTAACTTTGTAATAGAATAAATAATCAAAGCATCCAAAAACAATGTTTACAAATATAAAAGAGCATATACTAGAAAAAATTTCAACACATGTGAATCTCACCTTTTTTATTAAGTTCAACAGAAGAGTCCAAAACACTTCTGACTCCCACTTTGGCCAAACAGGAACCACCCTTCACGACCTAATAATTATTATAAAATAAAATCATTGTTTAGATCACTATTTAAAATGTCTAAAATATTACTTTTCTAGGAAAAAGTAAGACATAGAAATTCCTATCTTATTTTGAAAGTTTAAGGGAAAAGGTTACAAAGTGATCTTTTTCTGTGGCATTAAGAGTACACACTAGGGGGCTGAGAGGTTAAGAGCACTGGCTGCCCATTCAATGTTCCCTGGGTTCAGATACCAGGGAAGCCGGGGTTTGTCACATTAACTGGTTTGTCACTCAGGGTGCAGAGTAATTGAACTGAGGTCCCCACCCTCCTCTGCAGGAAGGCTACTGTTCATGTCTGTGTCCTCAAACACTCTCCTGAGCAAGGTCTAATTCCCTGGTTTGAGAAAGTGCAGGGCAGCAGGCACTAAGCCTTCCAGATGAAAAAAATGCCCAGGAGTCTGCATCTCTCCTTGCAGAGGTGCCCCTGCATCTTTTCCAGCAAGGAGAATTCAGCCCCAGACTTAGAAGAGGACCAGAGAGCTGAGTGTGCTTAGTCAAAGTAAAAACAGCCAGGAGACCAAACACTGGGCTTTAATTTACACACAGTGTCCTATAGATCTAGTCCAACAATGAGCACCAGAGCTAAGCTGACCAAAGAAAAGCTTATGAGAAAGAAGAAAAGCTTTGTGGGGTGCTGTAGCACAGAGAAAGAGAGGAAAGAGTGAACCTCCTCTGTGAAACAAGAAGGAGTTGTTTTCTTTTATAACATTGCAGATGAAACTGACTTTTCTGGAGAGTAAAAAAAGACTAAGACTACTGCCCAGAAAAATCCCAGAGTTCAATTCCCAGCAACCACATGGTGGCTCACAACAATCTATGAGACCTGTTGCCCTCTTCTGGAACATAGGTGTACATTCAGGCAAATTATTGTCTACATAATAAATAAATTATATATATATATATATATATATATATATGTACATATATATGTGTGTGTATGTATATATATATATACACACACACATATATATATATTATACATATATGAAAAATTTTAAAGTAATATCAAGTGCCAGGTGTGGTGGCACAAGCCTTTAATCCCAGTATGTGGAAGGCAGAGGCCTGTGAGTTTGAGGCCAGCCTGGTCTACAAAGCAAGTCTAGGATAGCCAAGGCTACACAGAGAAACCCTGTCTTAAAAAAACCAAAATTAATAGTAATAATAATAATAAGTGTGATACCGTAGTAAGAAATTACTTAGCATGCCTTTAAAATAGTAAAACTTCAACTGCTAATTGCTAAAAAGGAATGTGTTTTTTTAAAAAGCTTGTTTTTTAAATGTAAAAAGAAAATCAAGTTTTAATTTTTATTACATGAAATTGTGAGACAAGTGACAAAATTCCACAAATTAAGCTATTAACACAACTTTCTGAGGATTTGCAAATTTCTTGTCATCTTAAGTAAATAACTATAGCTCCCCCTCCCCCCCCCAAAAAAACCCAAATTTAGCTTTTATATTGTAAGATCAGGACTATATCAAAAGTTAATGGAGCTGAGTATGGTGGTGCACGCCTATAATTCAAACATTCTGGAAGGCAGTGACTGATGGAATTCTGTCCGTAAAAGGAAAGTTTGATCTACAAACCAAGGGATGGGCAGCCAGGGCTACAGAGAGAAAACCTGTTCAAAAACAAGAGGGGAAAAAAGGTAATAGAAAACTTAGCATACCTTTTTATTACTGATGTATTTACAAACGCACCTCAGCCCTACATAAAAACAGTGACTAACAAACCTACCACTACCTAAAAAATACTTAAGGTCTCCTAGGTGCTATAAACTGAGATAGAATAAGTATCAAATAACTACTAATGATATGCCATTTTAAATGTAATACAATTAATGTTATTGATGAATTCAGAAGCTTTTAACTTTTCTACTGTTAATGATTCAGCTAATAGTATAATACTGAAGAGCATATTCATTCAGTCCTTTGTGAAAACAATACCTACCTAATAAACAATATGAGACTACTGTCAAGATTTGCAAAGCCCTTCAATTTTCCCATTCCTGCTATTACTCAAGGTCAGCAAGAAATGGGATTATAGGAAGTGTACAGCAGAACTGGGAATATGCTGTAGTATCGTCTGGCGAAAAGGTGTAAACAAATGTGCAGTACTGACTACTCTCACAGAAGTGCCTAGTTTGAGTATCATTACCCATATGGTAGCTCACAGCCATTTGTAACCCTAGTTCCACAAGATCAGATGCTCATTTCTGGCCCCATCAGACTGTATACATAATACACATGGATAAGTATATGGGTAAAGCACCTATACATGTAAAATAAATATGAATTATTCTTTTTTAAAAAATGAATGAAAGGAAGGAAGGACGAAAGAGGAGCCTCCAGAGAGGATGCTTGGCAAGGGGCGGGCAGCTGTGTGCTTGCTGCTGAGAGCAACAGTTTCCTAGGGCTTCATGCCTGTGGACCCAGACCTGAGCCTTCGGGTACCCCGAGTTCTGGATTCTGGAGCGAGTATCAACCACAGCAGAGCTGTTGCTCCCTCCTAGGGGCAGCAGACATATACAACATTGCTGTGCACACAGGTCAAACACACACCTGATGTGAGAACAAGGACATGTCAAAAGAAAAACTGGTCCGTCCCAGTATGCCTACTTGCCCTGAAGGCCCAGGCTTGGATCGCCAAAACTTAATCACCTACTAGGCAGCACCAGACAACCCGGAAACCATTCTGAGCTCCCAGGAAGTCAGTCACAATCTCTCTGTTCTTCCCAGGCCTACACCCCATCCCTACCTACACTCCACCCTATCCACTGGGCACCATTCAGGACACATCACACTCTTTTCTTCCTTCCTTTAGAGACCCCAAGTGGTTCGCAGACATAGATCTTTCTTTCTCCATCGTACCAAGATACCCACATACTTCCTGTGGCCAGCGCTCAGCACCGACACAGTTTGCAGTTCTCTCAGAAGATTCAAGTGGACCAGGGGGCACCCAGTAAGGTGGCAGAAAGAGCAATTTTCACTTGTCCTTCAGGATCATCCCAGCACATTCCCACTCCTGACCTCTTCTGCCACTTCTTTTTTTTCCAAAAGATTTTACTCATTTTATTTGTTAATGCCCTATCTACGTGTGCACCAGTCTGTTGGAAGAGGACATCAGATTCCAAGGTAGAGGACTACCAGCCAGCAAGTGTTTGGTGGGAATTGAACTGAAGACCTCTGAAAGAGCAGATAGTGCTCTTAGCTACTGAACCATCTCTCAGTCCATTATTAACAAAAGTCTAAGACTCCTCACAAAAAACTGCACCAGGCACTATCATCCTTTCTCTCTAGCACAAAGACCCATAGCACAGAAAATTATTTCTCCCTAGAGAAGACGAATCTGACCTACAGACTGCAAACAAAAACATCCAAAAACACATACACAGATCACATACATACATTCATTCTCCCTCTGTCTGTCACTCCCTGTCTCTCTCTTCCTCTCTCTCCACCTGTATCATTTCTATCTCGGTTTGTCTATCTATCTATTTTTAGCTCCTTCTCACTTCACCTCTTTCTCTCCATCTGTGATCTACACAATTTCTTCTGAAGTAACCAGGAGACCAAGTGAAATACAGAATATGATCACTTGGCAAATGCTTTTCACTCTCCAACAGAAAACTTTCCTTCCAGTAGCACTGAGTCTCTCCAGTGGCCCAGCTGCCCATAGCCAAGATCTTCCAGGATGGCACATAGAAGAAGACCACTCTCCCATCATACTCGAGACAGCCCTGCCATTGCCATTGTTTTCCAATTCTCACTCTTGGAAGCCTACTCAGATCATGCACTTGATGCTCCAAAGAGAGTTCCATCAGGATTGGGCCTTCTCTGAGTTCTCAGAGGTGCCAGAATGGCAGGCAACCATAAGGAATGGTCCTTCCACCTCCATGTGGTTGATATTCACGTGGTCCCAAGCACCAAGTCTCATGTACCTTCACGAGCTCAACCCAGCTATGCTGGAAAACTACAGACCTTGTACTTGAGCCAAAGGGATGAAGCTGTAAAGTGCTTTCTCTACATGCCATCCTGTCCTTCTGATGTTCACTTCTGACTTAAACACTATAATAATTGTTACACACCGGGATCTTTATGGACTTGACTTTGGCCTCTCACATCCTTGATTCCCTTCCAGAAGACACACAGAGAATCAACACACACACAGACATACACCCACATACAGACACACACATACACACACACACACACACACACACACACACACACACACACACACACACACATACCTCCCAGGCTTATAAGATCCCATATTCTGGCACCAGTGCCTTCTTTATTTTTCCACATGAGTTCCTTGGAAAGGGCAGGGAAGGAAAGGATAGGGGGCTTGTCATGCCCTGAATCTCTTATCCCTAATAGGCAAGGTGAGCTAGCCAGTCTGTAGAAGCCACCATCATATTGCCAGCATGGATGCTGGGCATCGAGGTGAAGAGGCTTCATAGTGTCCCTGGTCTGGATGGTAAGCAAACTGCCTGGCATCTATAGGGCATTCTTCAGTCCACAAGTTCTTCTGGCTGCTTCTATTAAGATTCACCACAAATCACAACACTGCCTTGGGTCCTTGCCCACTAGGTACACACAAGGTTGCATATCACGTTGATATTATTCCCATGCCCTTGAAGGGTTCTGGGATATCACTCATTTCTGGACAGATCAGAGTCCCCCAGCTCCTCCTGTAGCAAAGCTCCAATATAGATAAATAGATGGAGAGAGAGTGGGGATGAATAGGAGGGTACTAAGAGAGGTTGATGAGAGCAGGGAAGGGGTTCAGAAAATAAAATGGACAATTGCCCAGGAAGGCTCTCTGTCTTTGAAATCCTGATCATTGCCCAGAGAAACTGAGTTGCCTTTGTAAGAATGTGTGTGTGTGTGTGTGTGTGTGTGTGTGTGTGTGTGTGTGTGTGTGTGTTCACGCGCATGTGCCTTTGTGCATGCCTGTGTGTGTGTGTGTGTGTGTGTGTGTGTGTGTGTGTGTGTGTGTGTGTGTCTTAGAATTGAGCTAAGCCAGCTCTGGTTGTAGAGGAGAATCCCTTACCATAATTATGGGGGTACAAGCGTGGCCTTGTGCACAAACAAATGCAGGCTTACAGGAGAGGTTTTCCAGATGCAGCCCCTGCTTCATGTCCTGTGTAGAGAGGTCCAGTCACCCTGGCCAACATGGCCATCTAGATAGGACTTGGAAGCTGTGCTTGCACAGTCCTGCTAGCCAAGTCCTGTGGCGTTCGGTACTGGCCAAGGGTCAACAGGACCCTGCTTCTTCCCATAGGTCTCCTGACCCAAGAAAGGCCCAGGAGAACTTCATCCTCTCTGTCCATCCAAGACAAGGGCACCTACCTATCAGGATCCGTGTTGCCACCTGCAGACATGCAGGGGAACTGCAGCAGAGATCCTTAAAATAATTCATCTTGATGGGAGCAGTGCACTGGAGATGGAAGGAACAGAAGGTGATGGGCACACTCCCTCACACTTTCCAGAAGCAAAAAGAGCAACAGGCTGTTAGAAGACTCTAGCATGGCCATCAAGCCTTTAGTGCTGGACAGGCCTAAGATGCTTCTCTGGGCAGGCTGCAGGATTTCCCGATAGGAAACAGGTATGAGCATGTGTGCCTGCTTGTATAATGGAGGGACCATGGGGGTTTTGAGAGGTGAGTATATGGGAGGATGAAGTAGGATGCAGGGGTGTAGAGGGGAGATGCAAGGGAGGAGGCAGGCACATGTCAAGAGGTCTCCTGGAATACACTGCAACTCCCTGACACACACACCACTTAGGGCACATGGCAGCGCATGAAGGGCTTGTGGTCTGGAGATTGATTGAGAGGACCTGTTCCTGTAGACTACCCTCAGGGAACTCAACAGAAACCCTCAGGCCTATCTAGACAATAGGAGACGAGCCTTAGAAACACACCAAGAGTCTAGCCATGCCCCCTGGTAGACCTAGCAGCTCTGTGCGTAACGTCGCCCACTCTGGTGACCACTATAGCTGTCAGGTTTCTCCTGGGTGTGCTGACACCTGGGACCCTGGGGACAACAAAGATTTTCGGTTAAAGGCACAGGGGAACTTTGGCAGATGCCAAGAGGCAGAGGGCCACCTAGCTCATGGGCCACTGAGCCTAGCACTGGCTTCTCATCTGGATAGATGTTGGACAAAGGGCAGGCTGCCTTGTATGCCCTGGTGAGGGCTCCAGTTTCCCAGGTTTTCATGCCTGTGTACCCAGGCATGTTCTTTCCTATACACAGCCATCTGAACTCTTAAGGGGGTATCAACATCAGCAGGCATCCAGTGAATGCCGAGACATCTCCCATCCTGCTGCAGAGGCAGATAAAGCATGCTGCTGATGTGAGAAAAGGACATGTCTAAAGAGGAAGTTCACTTACTTAAGAGGCCCTATCTTGAGCCTCTAACCTAACCACCTAAAAGGCAGCGCAAGGCAACAAGGCAACCAGGCAACCATTCTGAGCTCTCATGAGGTTTGTCACAATCTCTCTTCTTTGCTCAGGCTTCCACCCCTCCCACAACACCAGACCACCCTACCCACTGGAAACTGCTCAGAACACGTCACTATCTTTCCTTCCTCCAGTGTCCCCAAGTGGTTCTCAGACATGGATCTTTCTTTCTGTGTCCTCCCAAGACACCCACCTACTTACCTGTGCCCAGGGCTCAGCAAAGATACAACTTGCAGCTCTCTCAGGAGATTCAATTGGACCAAAGTGCACCTAGAAAGGAGGCAGAAGGAGCAATTTTCACTTGTCCCACCAGGAGGCCACCAGCATATTCCCACTCCTGAGCTCTTCTACTACATCTCCTTTTTTTTGTAGAGGTTTTACTTTTTTTATGTGTGAAACCCCTATTTCCATGTGCACTTGCCTTCTGGAAGTCATCAGATTCCAGTATATATTACTGGCAACCATTGAGTGTTTGCCGTTAAGTTGAACTCAGAACATCTGGAAGACCAGACAATTTCTTAGCCACTGGGTCATCTCTCCAGTTCACTAACAAAAGTCCCAGGCTCCAAATAACTACATCAGGCACTATCATCCTTTCTCTCTAGGGCCCAGACCCATGGCACAGACAACTATTTCTTCCTAGAGAAAATGGGTCCGGTCTATAGGCTACATACAAAAACATTCACAAAGACATACAAATATCATCTACAGATCCTCGTCCCCCCTCTCTCTTTGTAGCTCCTTTTCTCTTGAGCTCTCCCTTTCCATCTGTGATCTGTACAGTTTCAGCCACAGTGTCCAGGGTATATAGGTCTGTGTGAGACCAAGTAATACATAGAACATAATCACTGGGCAAATGTTTGTCACTCTCCAACCGGAAGCCTTCCTTTCAGTAGCACTGAGAGTCTCCAAGGGCTCAGCTGTCCACAGCCAAGATCTTCCAGGATGGCCCCTAGAAGACCACTCTCCAGCATCCTCAAGACAGCCCTGCCATTGCCTTCGATTCCCAACTATCTCACTCTTGGAAGCCTTCTGCAAGCACCCACGATGAAGCTTCAAAGGGAGTTCCAACGAGTTTGAGCATGCTCTGAGTTCCCAGAGGTGCCAGACTGGCAGGTGACGAACAAGGATGGTTCCTGCCATCTTCCACGTGGTTGTCACTCAATTGGTCCCATGTCACTCAACTGGTCTCATGGACCTTCACGATCTCAACCCAGCCATCCTGGGAAACTGCAGACCTTATACTCAGGACAAAGGGTTATGAAGCCCTAATGGGCTTCCTCTACATGTCATCCTGTCCTTCTGATGATCGAAAAAACATAATAATTGCTACACACTGGGTCCTCTATGGACTTGCCTCTGGCCTCTCACATCCTAGCTTCACATTCAGGAGACACACACACACAAACACACATCTCACAATCTACTAGGACCCACATTGTGGCACCTGTGACTTCTCTATTTTTCCACATGAGATCTCCGGACAGGGCAGGAAAGGACAAGATAGGGGTACTTGCTGATCAGTGAACCTATTCTCCCTGTTAGGCCAGGTAAGCTAGTCAGTCAAAAGAATCCACAGGTATGTTGCCCACAGGGATGCTGAGCATTACAGTGAAGAGGCTTCATAGTGTACCTGGCCTCGATGGTAAGCTGACTGCCTGGTCACTTTGGGGAATCCTTCAGACCACACCCTCCTCTGGCTGCTTCTCTTGATATTCACCCCAAATCACAACACTTCCTTGGGCTCCTACATACGAGGTGCACAGAGCAAAGTTGTATATGACCATGATGGTGCCTTACAGACCTATGGAAGGGTTCTGGGATATCACACTTTTCCAGACAGATCAGGTTCTGAGCTCCATCAGCAACACAGCTGTGAGAGAGAAAGAGAGAATGAGAAAGAGAAAGAGAGAGAGGAGATAGATAGATAGATAGATAGAGAGAGAGAGAGAGAGAGAGAGAGAGAGAGAGAGCACTTTGAAAAAGAGAACTCCAGGAAGAATAGGAGGGTATGAAGGGAAGTTGAGGAGGGCAGGGAAGGGCTTCAATAAATAAAATGGACATTTGGCCAGGAAGGCTCTCTATCCCTGAGATCTTGAAAAAGTGTGTAGCTTGTGTTCCTCTGTGTGTGTGTGTTTGTGTGTGTGTGTGCCCTTGTTTGTGTGTCTTAGAAGTGAGATAAGGCAGCTGTGGCTACTGTGGAGACTTCTCTATCAAAAGTATGGTGGTCAAGGGTAGCCTTGGGCACAAACAAGTACAAGCAGACAAGTCCTGTTTTCCTCATAAACCCAGATGTAGCCCCTGTTGCAGGACCTGTGTAGAGAGGTCCAGTCACCCTGGCAAACATGGCCACCTAGAGAGGACACAGAAGGTTGTGCTTGAAGGTTACTACTAGCCAAGCCCTGTGAAGTTCAGTTTTGGCTGTGGGTCATCAGAACCCTGTTAATTGTGCTTTGCTGCATCTCTCTAAAATCTGGCATTAGAGCCAGGCATGGTTGCACATGCCTTTAATCACAGAACCCAGGGAGGCAGAGACAGGTGAATCACTGCAAGTCTAAGACCAATTGGGTGCACAAAGAAAGTCTAGGACAGCCAGCACTACATACATGGCCAGCCTAAGTCTGCAAAGCAAGTCCAGGACAGCCAAGATTATAGATAGAATCCCTGTCTCAAACAAAACAAAACAAAAGTAAATACATCTGGCATTAGTGTGAACTGTTATTTTCTGGGAACTGACAAGCTCTGATTGAACAAACTTCCTACAGGATTTTGTTGAAGATGCACTGTTTGTATTCAGATGAATGAAGCCCTGATTATGGAATTCCTGATTTGATTCAAATAGTTTTAAAAGTTAAAGTTGGTTTATGGATTCAATAAATATCTTTGTTGACCTCCAGATAACTCAATAAGCATAGCCTAATAGAAGATTTGTGGCTTCAGATAAGCCTCCACTGCAGATGGCACCACAAATCCTGGTATTTTCAACATAAATATAGGTAAATTTGTTTAAACTTATCATAAACCTAAGTGGAATGAAGCTACTTAGGTATGTCTGAATTTACTCTATTTCTTAGAATGAAAGACAGAAAAAATTATTGTCTTGAGCTCCTAATGGACCAAGAGATAGCTGGATAATGTATAGTTAGGTCTCTCATAATTGATAAGTCATATACTTTTGTAAGTTTCAGACACTATTAACCTTAGACCCTGTCAACCTTTGTCATTCTGAACTCACTATGGAAATACATATATAAGAAAGGCTTAGCTTTAAAACATGTAACCTGTTATATTTTAGAATTCACCTTTTTTTGTGATTAATTGTACTCTTTTGTCTTTGAGGTAATTCTCTTTTCTCAAAAGTATAAGTATGATCATCTACATTAGACAGGGCTGAAATTTGGGAAACAACTTCAGATGAAGTTAAGAATCCTGATTTCATCCCCCTTTTTTCTTAAATGCATTTGTGTGAGAGGTTTATTTTCTATCTCTTTTTTATTTCTTATTTTGCTGTACATTTGCAAATAAGTTAGCAGTCTTGGGGCCATCAGCTAATTAAGCTAAGTTTACACTGGCTTACTGGAGATCTCTGCAAAGAGGGCTATCTACAGATCAAAGAGCCTCATTTTATGACCCCATTGAAGTTTCTGCCTAAACCAGCTTTTATAGCCCAAGCCATAGGAATGTTGTGGTCAGTTTAAGTTCTCCTCCTTGGCATCATTACAGGCAGCCGCTAGAGAAGAAACCCTGGACTCCCTTTACTCTTTCTTCCTTCAATCCTGAGCAGTTGCCTGAGCCATCAGCTCTGGTGACCCAAGAGATAAAGCTAACTGGAAGGGCATCCACATTCATCAATAGAGACCCTATGTTGGACCTCTTCAGAGCTGCAGCCTGACATTAACACACACACACACCACCTATCAAACTGTTATATTTTAACATAGCCTTGGTTCACCTTGGGCAGGGAAAATATTAATGCCCTAAACCACCTCCCGTATCTCCTTGTCAACATCTCATGGCATCTGCTTCTAATACTTTTATTCAGCTACATCCCATTTACAGTCACAAATATTTAATAACATTCTTCATCTGGCCAAATCCTCTATCCACACCAGCCATGTGCTTCTTCTCCACCTTACCTATGGTAGCAGCCTTCTACCTATCCTCTCTCCTATCCTTCCCAATGTCCTCTTCACATCTCTCACTGATTCCCTTCCCACGTATATCTCTTTTACAAAAGCCTGTGAACCTTAACCATGCCCATCCCATTTATTCTGCTTGGGTGCTTTGACTTTTAATTGGTCAAACAGGAATAAGATTTTAGGCAAAGTTACCCACATTTGTGGGATACACGAGTCTTCTCATTCGGCCAGCAACCAGGCTAACCTCTAAGAAGAGAGTAGGTTGTGAAGGTCAGAATGGGAAGGGAGAAGGAAAATGGGTCTGATTGGGTTGTAAAGTGAATAAATAAATTGATTAATAAAAAACATTAAAACGAAACAATTTGAAAAAAATAGTCATACATCTCCATATGTGTAAATTTGATTATTATCTACTTTATTATACTATTCTATATTCTTTTTAGTAGTATAATGCTCTAGAGTCAGTGAATACTTTTGTACACTGTTAAACAATGCTCTAACATTTGTTTAAAAAGCAGAGAAAATTAGTTTACTCATACATTTATGTGAAAGCCAGAGAAAATTAGAATATGTCTTAGTTACTATATTAGGGAACTTAGGACATGCTACAAAGAACAGGTGGCTCCAATCCTTTGGTGTTGTGTTAATGATACAGGTACTGCTAAATGAGGAATCCTGCCCATCTCAAACTGATTTGAGAACAAGAGGACAAAGTACATGTCATACTTTATATCTGGATCTCAGGCATCTTACTTACCATCCTTCCCTTCTTCTCAGAAAAGGAGCGGCCTCACATGGACATTACCAACCTAGACATATCAAGTTGTATAACAGTAGGACCATCATCTGTTAAGGGTAGACAAGGCAGCCAGGTTAGGCAATATAGTCTCCATTCTTTGCTTTTGTTAGCAAGAGAATTTTTGGAATCGAATTTATGGGGTTGTAATCACACAATTGAATTATAATTACCTGTTGGTAATGCTTCTTTAAGATGAACCTCACTACTTTCTTATTTGTCTATGACACCATGAATCTTTTCATTCTAAAAAGAATCTTTGAATGGATCTACCATGTGCTCTAGATGAAATAACATAGAGTCAACATTGGTGTAGGTAGCCTTTCTGGTCTTTGTAATCACTCTTTAGAAATGTTTTTGTGGATAACTAAAATGTATCAAACCATCACACAAAAGTCATTTGAAATCTATGATAGGATACAAATGACCCCATTTTTAAAAATTCTGTTTGACTTCATCATTGTCAAAACTAAAATTTTGAATTTCCAAAACATGTGAGTAAATGATCTCTAATTTACTTTTCAGAGGGGAAGTTAGCCTTTTATCCCCACTGTCAAGGGAAATCTAAGTTTCTGTGTTTACTTCCACAGTAAAATGTTTATGCTATTTTATCATTTATTGTATAGGTATACCAAGGTATTATACCCTATTCTGCATATGTATGCTTCTGAAATAAATCCAATAGTGGATAACTCTTAGAATTAATACCTTCAGAAATAGAATAAATAAAAGACACTTAGAATTATTGAGGGCAAGTTTTAAAAAACAAGGACTTATATTTAAAACCCCAAGTATCTTGTCCTTCCAAATTGTATTATGCCTATCAGTAATCAAAACATTATTTGCAGTAGACTCAGGAATCAACACATAAATCTTGAATTCCATTCATATATAAAACTCAAATGAATTTCAAACCTCTATCTACTCATTGCATCATCCATAAGAATTCTGGTTAAAGATGCAACTAAAATATCTATAAAAAAAGCCACTGGCATGCTTCACTTTTAACATCAAGGCCTTATAAAGAGTAAAAGAAATTAAAAAAATAAATAAACCAGATAAAAATATTTCTGTAGCTATGTAAGATACTACATAATAAACATTATTTGAACCTTGTCTGGTTTCTAAGCCATAAAGAATATCATACTCTTTGAGAGAAAACATCATTACTATAAAATTCAAAAGAACAGAATTCAGAAGAAAAGAAACTGCGTAAAAGCATATCAAGCCAAGTAACTGGAACAACTGAAAATGTCTTAAAAATGTACTATATCTAACACATTTTGATGTCCTTTAAACCCAAACCTTTCTTTTAAAAAATCTGTCTCAATCTGGAAAGATGGCTCAATGGTTAAGAGCACAGACTCCTCTTCCAGAGGTCCTGATTTCAATTCCCAGCAACCACATGGTGGCTCACAACTATCTATACTGGTATCTGATGCCTTCTTCTGGCATGCAGCTGTACTTGCAGATAGAATACTCATATACAATAAATAAATAAATCATAAAAAGTGTCTCTATTTCACATGAACCCCAAAATAATGAAAAGCACTTATAAACTGAATGTGATCATTACTAAATATCACTTAGTTTTCATTCATGAAACAATATTCTACATCATGCCCTGTATCTAAGTATGTGACATCTTCTGAATCTGCCTACAGTGGCTAGAGAAATAGCTCATCAGTTATAAAATGAATGTATTATTTTTCACAAAAGCACAAGTTCAAGTCTCAATCACTCCAGTGATTCTCCAACACTTGTAACTCTACCTCCAGAGCTACACCGTCTTTTGTCCTTCAAGAACACCTGCTATCACATGCATATACCCCCATACAGATATACATGCATACATGTAATTAAAATAAAAATAAGGCCAGGAATGATGGTACACATTTCTAATCTCAGCAATAAGAAAGATAGAGACAGGCAGATTCATGTGAGTTCAAGACCAGCCTGGTCTATAAAGTGAGTCCAGGACAGCCAATGCTACACAGAGAAAGACTCTCTCAAAAATAAATAAATAAATAGATAAATGAATGAATTTTTAAAGACATATGTATTAATACAGTCATTAAAAGACAACTAAAATATACTCATTTGAAGGATTTGATAAAGGACAATTGTATGTAGCACTGGTGGTACATGTCTTTAATCACAGCACTTGGAAACCGGACCTGGAAGTAAGATTTAGGACAACCAGTGCTACAGAGAAACCTTTTCTCATAGAAGAAGAAGCAGAAAAAAATATTTGTTATACATAATATTGGAGAAAGTGATTTAAAAAAAAACTATCCATTCAAGAATTTAAACAGTAACATTTGTAATTTATAAGCCTAACATCCTGAGTTTCATTCCTAGAGTCATATAAAAATAATATGTAAACCACGTGCTGGGAGAAATAGTAAGACCTCTGGGGCTCCTTTGCCACCACACTTAAACTACTTGACAAGAAATCTAGACTCATATCTAAAAATAAAAGCAAGAAAGATTGATAACACCTTTACACACAACACACACACACACACACACAAGGGGGTTCACATATATATATAAGAAACACACAACAAAAAATTCATTCTGCACTATCACTATAATTTAGGACAAGAGTAAAAAGCACACTTTCTTATTTATTTTCTGCAGTTGCTCCAAACAAAAGGCTCCAAAATTTAAAACGCATATGCTCCCTTTGAAAAATTAAACAGAATGATATTTCTGCATTAAAAAATGCAACTGTGAAAGTTTAATATACTAAAAATATACATATAGTATTTTCATTAAAGAAATTCAGGAGCTTCCATTATCACATATCCTTCATTTGCTGACATTCTAATTCTAAATGGCATGTTTGGGTAATTTGTGCTAAAATAATTAATAAACAAACTATTTCTCAATCCTTTAAACTTAAACATAATCAAATATTCAATTATATACCTATGAAAAGGCACTTTTAAATTTTAACATAATCTTTACTATATATCACAATTTAACATTTATATGAATTAAACTTTAAAAGTCTTTATGGTATAGAAAATGCTTTCTAACATGGTCCTCTACTTAGAAATGCGTAGATAAGCCTAAACTTAAAGAATTCAGATTGTTTTCATGTTTCTTTTAAGCCATGTTAATAATTTTTATATCTTCACATTTTTGTGTGCTTTGTTTCTCTCTCTTTTTTTTTTTTCTTTTTAGGGACAGGGTATTTCTGTGTAACAGTGTTGGCTGTCCTGGACTCACTTTGTAGGCCAGACTGGCTTCCAACTCACAGAGATCCACCTGTCTCTGCCTCCCTAGTGCTAGGATTAAAGGTGTGCACCCTACTGGCTTATTTTTTTCAACAGGGTTTCTCTGTGTAGCCTAGGCTGTCCTGGACTCAATTTGTAGATTAGGCTTGCCAGCTTTTGCCTCCTGAGTGCTGGGACTAAGTGGTGTGTGATACACCACTCAACATAAAATTCATTTTTTAAATCGACTCAATATTCATGCCCTCTTTCCATTTCCTACTGGCAGTTTGTAAGCCCAAAGTTCAATATTTAAAAAGGCCTTCTAAGGTTAACGTGATAGCTAATATAATGTGCAAAAGACTATGTAACAAAGTTATTTACATGACAATACATAGCAGCAAAATTATAGTTATATAGTAGCAGAGAAGATAAGTTTATGGTTGAGGGATCATCACAAAGGAAGAAAGTCGCGAACTACTTTTACAGAGTTAGCAATTGTCTCAGGTTCACCCACAACTAAGAAAAAAAGCTTTGATTTCACCCTGGGGTCACTAACATCGAACATAAAAATTTAGATTCAATCAAATAGCTTTCCTCCTGCAGCACTTATAATTTTAAAAATTATGTGAGACATACTGGCGTGACAAACTGTTGCTAAGATTGACCTCAATTTCTGAGTATATATGCTATGAACAAAGGTAATCTCTGCTAATTAATGTAGTGTGACAACCAGCCAAGTGCCTTTTTAGTCAATACTGATTCTACTGGATGGAAAACTAAGACAAGCTACTGCTGTCATATGAAGAAATACATGACTTCTAAAGATCCAGAACTTTTTAAGGATTCTCTAAAATTTTTCAGAACCCTTCCTTTTGGCAAGTGGATGCCGCTGTATATAAATTTTGCCTTACCAGAAAGATTATTGAAATTCATTGCAATATAAATTACAAACATTGGCTGGGCGTTTTGATGCACGCCTTTAATCCTAGCACTCGGGAAGCAGAGGCCTGGGATTTTGAGGCCAGCCTGGACTACATGTTTAGTCCTAGACAGCCAAGGCTACACAGAGGAACCTTGTCTTGAAAAACAAAAAAAGAAAGAAAGAAAGAAAGTATTTAACTTTGTAATAGAAAAAATAATCAAAGCATTTAGAAACAATGTTTACAAATATAAAAGAGCATATACTATAAAAAAAATCTCAACACATGTGAAGATCACCTTTTTTACTAAGTTGAACAGAGGCATCCAAAACACTTCTAATTTCCCCTTTGGCAAGACAGGAACCACCGTTTAGGACTTAATAATTATTATGAAATAAGATTATTGTTTACAACACTATTTAAAAAGTGTAAGATATTACTTTATTAGGAAAAAGTAAAACAGAGAAATTTCCTATATTATTTCGATAGTTTGAAGGGAAAATGCAACCAATTGATCTTTTTTGTGGTACTAAGAATACATACTAGGGGTCCTGAATAGATGGCTGAGAGGTTAAGAGCACTGGCTGCTCTTTGAATGTTCCTTGGGTTCAGAGCACATGGAAGATAGGGTTTGTTCCTCTAACTGGCTGGTCCCTCAACAGGTTGAGAAATCAAACTAAAGTCCCCACCCTCTTCTGCAGGAAGGGTACTGTTCATGTCTGTGTCCTCATACACTTTCCTTTGCTAGATCCAATTCCCTTGCTTTAGGAAGTGCAGGGCAGCAGGCACTCAACCTTCAGAGGAAATAAGGCCTCTGGAATCTGCATCTCTCCTTGCAGGGTTTCCCCTGCATCTCTTCCAGGAGGGAGAAGGGAGCCCCAGACTTCAGAGAGTACCAGAAAACTGAGTGCATTTGGTCAAAGTAAAAACATTAAGGAGACCATGTGCTAGGCTTCAATTCACACACAGAGTCCTATAGATCTAGTGTAACATTGAGCACTTGATCTAAGCTAACCAATGAAAATCTCCTGAGAAAGAGGAATAGCTGTGGGATGCTGAGGGACAGAGAGAAGGAGGAGAGAGGGAGCCACTTATTGCTCTTGTTGAGGACCCTGGATTGTAAAAGGGACTTCCCCAGGATCTCTCTGGGGCACCTGTTCTTGTGTCTTTTGAAGTGACCCTCCAGAGTCCAAATAACTACAACTTTTTTACCAAATAGGGTTTTATGTGGTTTCCCCCACCCCACAAACAAAAGCGAGTTGCCTACTTTTATCTCAACACAGATGAAACTGACTTTTCTGGAAAGAAAAAAATAAGACTCAGGCATCTGCCCAAAAAAATCCCAGAGTTCAATTCCCAGAAACCACATGGTGGCTATAAGAGGTCTGGTGCCCTCTTCTGGAATGTAGGCATACATGCATGATGAATATGGTATACATAATAAATAAATTAAACATAGATAGATATACATATATATATATTATATATATATGAAAGTTTTAAAAATAATATCAATTGCCAGGTGTGCTGGCACAGGCCTTTAATTCCTGCACACGGGATTAACAGGCCTGTGAGTTTGAAGCCAGCCTGTTCTACAAAGGAAGTCTAGGATAGCCAAGTCTACAGAGAGAAACCCTCTCTTGAAAAACCAAATTTAATCATAATCATAATAAATAATAATAATAATGATAATAATAATTAAAAAAAAAAATAATAATAATAATAATAAAACAGCTAGAGATGGTGTGTAGCTCACGGTCTGCATCCTGGGCCCAATCTGAACCCAGACAAAAAGGACTGACCCTGCAAACAGGGGCAGTTAGAAACCAGCGTGGACTGCTCCCATAGCCCCGTGGGATCGCCCACGTTTTCGGGAGACATGGGTCTTGCTTGCGGCGACTACCTGCAGACCTAAAGCTAGCTGGGAGCAATCTGGCCTACACTGGCAGAAAGAGAAGATACAGGGGATTCCCGCCAGTGGTCTGAATCCCCATTGTCGCCAGCCACCCGCCTGGGCTGGCAGCACTGACAGGGCACTCCCCAAACAACAGAACCTAGCTCAGTCCATTCTTGTGGGCGTGACAGGACCTCCCACGATATAGGGAGCTGTGGGTCATGCTTGCAGGGCCTAACTGCTGACCTACAGCCAGCGAGGAGTAGCCTGGCTCTCACTAGTGGAAAGAGAAGATACAGGGGATTCTCGCCAGTGGTCTGAATCGCCATTGTCGCCAGCTGCCTGGCCGGGCTGTCAGCACTGACCCGACACTCCCCAAATAACAGATCCTAGCTGGGTCCATTTTTGCGGGTGCGACAGGACCTCCCATGATACAGGGAGCTGTGGGTCATGCTAGCAAGGTCTAACTGCTGATCTAAATCAACCTGGGAGTGTCCTGACTTACAGAGGCATGGAAATAGCTACCTCCTTGCATACTGCCAGTGGCCTGAAACCATATTGTCTCAGTCCCACCAGGCATTGATCCTGTAATCTCCAACAGGCAGATCCTAGATGGGTCAGCTCCTGCAGACCCAGCAAGAACTACCAAATTCATGGGAGAGGCTGCACGCACCTACAGAGTATAGAGGCAGAGCTAAAAGACAGCTGCAGCCCAGAAGATCTGATCCACCAGGGAGCTTGGCTACAAAGCAACAAGAAGGATAGGCAGCTGGGATCAACCTACACAAACAGAGAGGTTGTGTGCTGAACTTACTCTAGACCCCAAAACTGCAGATCTGAATTGCAGCAGTAAGTTGAAAAGGCCCAAAAAGAAACCTACTTTGCATGACTCAGCCTGGAGCCTAAAGTGTTGAGGAAAATCTCCAGGAGTAGAACCCGAACCACCAGCCTGGTCCAGGGAAATACTTCCTGATCCCCACAGGCAAGGGCACCCTACCTATAATCAGGCATCAACTATCCACTCTCAAACAGGGAAGGTCACTACAAACCACCTCCCAACACCAGAGTCACCAAAATGACAAGAGGACAGCGAAAGAACGCTAACAAAAACAAAAACAGGTTGGCATCTAAAGATCCAAGCAATCCCAATAAAAACAACCTGGAGAACCCAACAACAATTGATATACAAGAAAATGATCTCATGTCCTTAGTAATTAAGATAATAAGAGAAGAAACAAATAAAGTCTGTAAACAAATGCAGGAGGAGGCAAACAAGAGGGCTGAGGATTTAAAAGTGTCATATAAAGAGGCATTTGAAGAATTTCAGAAAAAAACAAATAACCAGATTAAAGAAATCATTAAAACAGTTCAAGACCTGAAGATAAAGATCGAACACACGGAAGAAAAACATGATCGAGAAGCATCAGAAAAGAAAGCAAGCATCTCAGAGGTGGCCTTATCTAACAGATTGCAAGAAATGGAAGAATGAATATCGGGACTTGAAGATACAATCGCAGAACTGGAAACAACCATTGAGGGAAATGCCAAATCTGAAAAGTTCCTAACACAGACCATTCAAAAACTAAAAGTCAACATGAAAAGATGAAACTTGAGAATAATAGGGATAGAGGAAAGAGTAGATAGCTGACTCCACAGCCCAGAACACATCTTTAATCAAATAATGGAAGAAAATTTCCCTAATTTGAAGAAGGAGATGCATACAAGCATACAAGAGGCCTACAGAACACCAAATAGAATAGACCTGAAAAGAAAGTCTTCTCACCACATAATAATAACAACAAAAAATATACAGAACGAGGAAAAAATATTGAAAGCGGCAAGAGAAAAAGGCCGAGTAACATATGCAGGCAAACCTACCAGAATTACTCCTGACTTCTCAGCAGAGACCATGAAAGCCAGAAGGGCATGGACAGAGGTTCTGCAAACCCTAAGAAAACACAGATACCAGGCAAGACTACTATATCCAGCAAAATTTTCAATAACCAATGACAGAGAAGTCAAGATATTCCATGACAAAAACAAATTCAAACAGTACCTAGCCACAAATCCGGCTTTATAGAAGTTACTAGAAGGAAAACTCCATGCCAACTGGTCAAACTACAACAAAAACTACATAGGAAATATGTAACTATACCATTGCAATATCACAACCTCACAAAATATCGAGTATTACAAATACCAAAAATGAAGGGACTTACCAATCACTGGTCATTAATATCTCTCAACGTCAATGGTCTTAATTCTCCAATAAAAAGACACAGACAAACGGAGTGGATGCATAAATATGACCCAACATTCTTCTGCATTCAAGAAACACACCTCAACCACAAGGACCGACATTGCCTCAGAGTAAGAGGTTGGGGAAAAATATTCCAAGCAATTGGTCACAAGAAACATGCTAGGGTAGCTATTCTAATGTCTAATAAAATAGACTTTCAACCAAAATTAATCAAAAGAGATGAGGTTGGACACTTCATAATCGTCAAAGGTAAAGTCAACCAAGAAGACATCATGATTCTGAACATCTATGCACCGAATACAAGGGATCCCACATTTGTAAAAGAGTTATTCACAAACCTTGCCCCACTCATCGATACCCACACTTTAATAGTGGGAGACTTCAACTTGTTAATGCCCCGCTGGTGCTCTGGAGGGGGTCCAGGGTATTTTCTCTGGTATTGGAATGTGAATGCCCTTCTAGTTTACTTTATCTCTTGGGTGACCAGAGCTGATGGCTCAGGCAACTGATCAGGATTGAAAGAAGAAAAAGGAAAGAAAGGGAAAAAGAGCCCAAGGTTTCTTCTCTAGGGACTGGCTGTACTGCGGCTGAGGAGAACTTAATCTGACCACCTTTTTTCCTATGGCTGAGGCTGTAAAAGCGGTTTCTGGCTTGAAACTGCACGGGGTCATAAAAGGAGGCTCTTTGATCTGTAGATAGGCCTCTTTGCATAGATCTCCAATAAGTTGGTGTAAACTTAGGCTTATTAGCCATAGAAGGCTGATGCCTCTGAGTTTGCTATCTTATTTGCTAATCTATAGAGAAATAAGGAGTAAGAGAGAGAAAGATAGAAAATATACCCCTCACACACATACGTTCAAGAGAAGAGAACCAGGAGAAAAGGTGGATGAAGTCAGGCGTTTTAACTTCAACTAAAGTTAAGCTGCTCAATCTTTTCTCCTTTGTTCTCCTTCATTTCTCCCTCGTTCTCCTTCCTTTTCTCCTTTGTTCTCTTCATTTCTCTCTCGTTCTCCTTCATTTTCTCCTTTGTTCTCCTTCCCACGTTTATTGTAGCCCAAATTTATACTTCTGAGAAAAAGGGGATTACCTCATTGTCAGAAGAGTACAATTAATCACAAAAGCAGACAAATTCTAAAATACAATATGTTACATGCTTGAAATCTAAACATTTCTTATCTATGTATCCATTATGTAAGTTCATAGTGAGTTCAAAATGACGAAGTTTGGCAGGGTCTAAGGTTAACAGGGTCTGAAACTTACAAGAGTATACAACTTATCAGTTAGGACGGACCTGACTATACATTATCCAGCTATCTCTTAGTTTATTATGAGCTCAGGACAATAATTTTGTCTGTCTTTCATTCTAAGAAACAGAGTAAATTCAGACATCTCTAGGTAACTTTATTCCATATAGGTTCACATGGAGTTTAAAGAAATTTGGCTATATTTATGGTCAAATACCAGGATTCGTGGTGCCATCTGTGGTGGAGGCTTATCTGAAGCCACAAATCTGCTGGTAGGCTATCCTAAGTGAGGCATCTGGAGGTCCACAAAGGTATTTATTGCAGCCATAAACTAACTTTAACTTTTAAAACTATTAGGGCCAAATCAGGTATTCCATAATCAGGGATTAGTTCACCTGGATAACAAAAAGTACATCTTCAATAAGATCCTCTAGGAAGTTTGCTCAATCAGAGCTGGTCAGTACCCAGAAGCTAACAATTCACACCAATGCCAGAAGTATTTACTTTTGGTTTTTCGAGACAGGGTTTATCTGTGTAAACTTGGCTATCCTGGACTCGCTTTGTAGACCGGGCTGGCCATGAATGTAGACCTGGCTGTCCTGGACTCAATTTGTAGACCAAGCTGGCCTTAGACTCACAGTGATTCACCTGCCTCTGCCTCCCTGGGTGCTGGGATTAAAGGAATGCGCCACCATGCCAGGCTCTAATGCCAGATTTCAGAGAGATGCAGTAGTGCACAATTGACAGGGTACTCATAGGTTGGAAGCAGTTCTGGGGTACATCACAATACAGACCTTGCAAATATTGGATCACCTCCAGAGATCTCTCATGCCTCCTGGACTTTCCCAAATCAGTGGTTCCTGACAGCATGTCAGAGGCTGGAAGCAGTTTTGGGGTACATCATGGAATAAGACCTTGCAACACCAGATCACCTCCTAGACAGCCCACATGCCTAGTGAGCTCCCTGAACAGGGCTGTTCTTGGCATCAACTCCCCACTTTCACACAAGGATAGGTCTTTGACTCAAAAACTAAGCTAGAAAATAACCTCATTAACCAATGTCATGACTCAAATGGATCTAACAGATAGCTACAGAACTTTCCACCCAAACGCTAAGGAGTATACCTTTTTCTCAGTACCCCATGGAACGTTTTCTAAAATTGATCACATAGTTAGTCACAAAGCAAACCTCAACAGATACAAGAAGACTGAAATAATACCTTGTATCTTATCATATCACCATTGTCTAAGGGTGGACTTCAACAGCAACAGAAATAACAAAAAGCATACTAACACATGGAAACTAAACAACTTTCTACTTAACTACACATGGGTCACGGAACAAATAAGGGAAGAAATAAAAGACTTCCTGAATTTCAATGAAAATGATGGAACAACATACCCAAATTTGTGGGACACATTGAAAGCAGTGATAATGGTGGGAATGCAAACTAGCACAACCACTTTAGAAAGCTATCTGCCGCTTTCTCTGATAGATG
Source organism: Acomys russatus (assembly GCF_903995435.1). Classification (NCBI taxonomy): domain Eukaryota; kingdom Metazoa; phylum Chordata; class Mammalia; order Rodentia; family Muridae; genus Acomys; species Acomys russatus. The sequence continues at coordinate 557,026 of NW_026131772.1, read as the reverse complement.
GGAATAGGGCTTCCTCAAGACCCAGCTATCCCACTCCTTGGAATATACCCAGAAAATGCCCTACCACACAACAGGGACATATGCTCAACCATGTTCATAGCTGCTTTACACATAATAGCCAGAATATGGAAACAGCCTAAGTGTCCCTCAGTAGAAGAATGGACTAAGAAACTGTGGTACATTTACACTGCGGAGTACTACTCAGCTATTAAAAACAATGAATTCCTGAAATTTGTGAACAGATGGATTGATCTAGAAATTATCATAATGAGTGAGTGCACCCAGAAGCAAAAACAGACAATCGGTATATACTCACTTATATCAAAACACTAGTCCAAGGGATATGTACCATGAAAAACTTTACTTAACAAAAAAGTGGGTCAGAAGAGAGGACATCCTATTGAGACTCTAGGCAAGAGTAGCATGGAAGAATGGGGAAATAATAGGACCCACAGTGTTCTGGAAACGTATAAGAAGAACTTTATAACAGGCATATCTGGGTCCTGAGGTCCCCCTTAAACTAAGGCACCAGGCAAGGAGAATATAGGCAGTAAGCTTTGAACCCCTACCAGGACCTAGCCAACGAACATGATATTCTCCACCGTTGAGTTGAGAGTGAGATCTGACTCTCACACGAACTCTGGTGCCCCTTTTCTGACCATGTCCCCTGGATGGGGAGACTTCGCGGCACTCAGTGGAAGGATAGCAAGTTACCAAGAAGAGACTCGATATTCTAAGAGCATATATAGGGGGAGGAGGTCTCCCTCAATCATAAACATAGGGGAGAGGAGAAGGGGGGAGTGGTAGGGAGGGAAGAATGGGAGAAAACAAGGGAAGGGCTAACAATCGATATGTAATATGAATAAATTAATAAGTTACAAAAAAGAAAGACCTTCACAAAGAACAAATGAGACATAGTCACGTGCTAAATGAAGTGCTGCTGAACCTGATTGCCTCCTACTCGGTTCTGCATGGTTGCTTTTCATACTTCTCTATCCGTATTTTTAGAAAAAAAATTTTTTCCTGAGATTTTACAAGCTAAAAGGGAATTCTGCTGAGCTAATCCATAAAAGCAGATATTGAAGTCAAACTTTTCTTTAGTTGTCACAGTGGAGCAACTAAAGACTTCTGTGATTAAGAGTTCAAACTCCAGAACAATCTGATGGCAGTGTTATCTCAGCTGCTTACCAGCTGCGACACTTTAGACACTGATTTTGTCTCTCTAGTGCTGTTTTTGCTATTAACTAAAAACCATAGCAATGGTAGCTCTCACAAAAAAATCCCCAATTTAATAATAATAATAATAATAATAATAATAATAATAATAATAATAATAATAATAATAATAGTAATGTGTGACATCGTAATAAGAAATTACTTAGCTTTAAAAAAACTAAAAGTTTAACTGCTAATAGATAAAAAGGAATGTGTTCTTTTAAAAAGCTTGTTTTTTACGATGTAAATAAATCAAGTTTTAATTTTCATGACATGAAATTGTAAGACAAGTGCCAAAATTACACATATCAAGATATTAACATAATTTTCCTGAAGAGTTGCAAAGTCTTTATGTCGTATTAAGTAAATGTCTATACCCGCTACCCCAAAACAACCCAATTGAGCTTTAATATTATAAGAATATGACTATATTAAAAGTTAATGGAGCTGGGTACAGTGGTCCATTCCTGTAATTCCAAAATTCTGGAAGGCAATGGCTGATAAATTTATGTCAGTTAATGTCCAGCAAGATCTTCAAAGCAAGTCCAGGACAGCCAAGGCTACAGAGAGAAACCCTATAAGAAAAAAAAAAGCTAACAGTATACTTACCATACCTTACTATTACTGCTGTATATACAAAAGAATCTAAGCCCTCTATAAATACAATGACTGACCAGCCTACCACTAGCTAGAAAATACTTTAGGTCTCCTAGGTGCTATACACTAAGTTAGAAAAAGTATCAAATAACTACTAAAGATATGTCATTTTGTATGTAAGAAAATTAATTTTGTTAATGAATTCAGAATCTTTTAACCTTTCTACTGTCAATGACCCAGCTATCAGTATAGTACTGAATAGTATATTCATTTAGTCCCTTGTTAAAAACAATACCTATCCAATCAACAACAGGAGACTACTGTAAAAATGTGCAAAGATCTTCAATTTTTCTGGTCATGCTATTACTCAAGATCAGAAAGGAAGTGTACTGGGAATGTACTCTGGAGAACAGGTACACACAGATGTGCAGTACTGACTACTCTCCCAGAGGTCCCTGGTTTGAGTATCATTACCCATATGGTAGCTCACAGCCATTTGTAACCCTAGTGCCACAAGATCAGATGCTCATTTCTAGCCTCCAAAGACTGTACACATACGATGTACTGATAGGTACACAGGCAAAGCACCTATACATGTAAAATAAATATGAATTAATCTTTTTAAAAAACTGAATGAAAGGAAAGATGGGGAGTCTCAGTAGAGGATGCTGGGCAAGGGGCAGGCAGCTGTGTGTGTGCTACTGAAGGCTCCAGTTTACCAGGCTTTCGTGCCTGTGGAACCAAACCTCATCCTTCGTGTACCGTGCCATCTGGATTTTGGAGGGAGGATGAACCACAGCAGACACCCTGTCCTTTCCTAGGGGCTGCAGACATCTACGATCTTTTTGCACAGCCAGGACAACCACACCCCTGGCTTGAGAAAAGAGACATGTCTAAAGAAGAATCGTTCCGTCGCAATCTGCCCACTTGCCTACCAGGCCCTGGCTTGGGCCCCTGACAGAACCACCAACTAGGCAGTGCCAGGCAACCAGGCAACTATTTCGAGCTCCCAGCAGGTCTGTCACAATCTCTCTCTTCTCTTTAAGACTCCACCCCAGCCACACACACAGACCACTGGGCACCACTCAGGACAATTAACTCTCTTTCCTTCCTCCAGAGTCGCCAAGTAGCTCTCAGACAAGGATCTTTCTCTCTGGGTCCTCCTCAGAAACCCACCTACAACCCTGTGGCCAGGGCTGGGCACAAGTGCAGCTGGCAGCTCTCTCGGGAGACTCAAGTAGACAGTAGGCAGAAGGAGCAATTTTCACTTGTCTCTCCAGGATGCCCCCAGCACATTCACACTCCTCAGCCCTTCTGCCATTTCTTTTTTTCCTAAACATTTATTTATATTATGTGTGAACGCCCAATCTGCATGTGCACCTGCCGGCTGCAAGAGAGCAACCGATTCCAGTTTAGATGACTGTCAGCCACCAAGTGTTTGCTGGGAGTTGACCTCAGGACCTCTGGAAGATCAGAAAGTACTTGTAGCCACTGAGCCATCTCTCCAGTCCACTTATAACAAAGGTCCAGACTCCAAACTACACAAGGCAATATCATTCTTTCTCTCTAGGACCCACACCAATAGAACAGACAATTATTTCTCCATAGAGAAAATGGGTGGGTCCTGCCTACAGCCTGCATACAAAACACCCACAAACAGCTACACTGATCATCTGCAGATCCTTGTTCTCTCTCTCTCTCCCCCTCTTTTTCTCTCCACTTCTACCACTCTCTCTCTCTCTCTCTCTCTCTCTCTCTCTCTCTCTCTCTCTCTCTCTCTCTCTTTCTGTCTTTCTCTCTCCCTCTGTCTATTTATCTGTCTATCTACTTGTAGCTCCTCCTCTCTCCGTCTCTCCCTCTGGGATCTACACACTTCCAGACACAGTATCCAGAGCATATAGGTCTGTGTGGAGACTAAGTGATACTAGAATTTGATCACTGGTCAAATGCTGGCCACTCTCCAACAGGAAGCCTTCCTTCCAGTAGCTCTGAGAGTCTCCAGGGGCTCAGCTGCCCATAGCCAAAATCTTCCTGCTTAGCCACCTGAAGAAGACCACTCTCCCAGCATCCTGGAGACAGCCCTGTCATTGCCATTGCTTCCCAACCATCTTAATCTTGGAAGCCTTAAGCAAGCATCCACTCTGATGCTCCAAAGTGCATTACATTGGGATTGGGCCTGCTCCGAGTCCTCAGAGGTACCAAGCTGGGAGGCAATCCCCAAGGAAGGTTCCTGCCGCCTTTCATATGGTTGTCACTCAACTGGTCCCAAGCACCATGTCTCATGTACCTTCACCAGCCCAACCCAGCTACCCTGGTAAAGTGCAGACCTCGAACATAATTGAGATCTGTCGGGAAAAAGGAATGAACCCCTAAAGGGCTTCCTCTATATGTTATCCTGTCCTTCTGACAATCAGCTCTGACTTAAACACCATAATTGCTACAAACTGGGTCCTATATGGACTTGCCTCTGGCCTCTCTCATCCAAGCTTCTTATCCAGGAGACATACAGAGAATGAACACACACACAAACACACACACACACATACACACACACACACACACCTCACACCCTTCTAGGGCCCACATTGTACCTCCAGTGCCTTCTCTGTTTTTTTACATTAGATCCTTGGACAATGCAGTGCTGGTCTTCATATGGGCCTTGCTGATCCATGAGCCTCCTCTTTTTAGTCCAGGTGAGCTAGCCAGTCAGGAAAATCCATAAGTACATTGCCCACAGGGATGCTGAGCATCACAGTTTAGAGGCTTCATAGGGTACCTGGCCTGGATGGTAAGCAGACTGCCTGGACTCTCTGGGGAATCATTCAGACCACACGCTTCTCTGGTTGCTACTTTTGAGATTCACCCCAAATCCCAACACTGCCATGGGCTCCTATCCAATAGGTACACAGAGCAATGGTACATATGACTATAGTGTTATCTCGCAGACTTCTTAAAGAGTTTTGGGATATCACTCTTTTCCTGCAGATCGGGTTCCTGAGCTCTACGTGAGAGAGAGAGAGAGAGAGAGAGAGAGAGAGAGAGAGAGAGAGAGAGAGAGAGAGAGAGAGACGGACAGACAGACAGACAGACAGAGAAGGAGGGGTGGGGCAGGGGGAACGTTGAAAAAGAAACAGAAGGAAAGCCCATGAGAACTTCAAGGAGAATAGGATGGTATGAAAAGAGGTTGAGGAGGGCAGGGAAGGGGTTCAATAAATAAAATGGACATTTGGCCAGGAAGGCTCTCGGACTCTGAAATCCTGAGCACAGCCCAGAGAAACTGAGTAGCCTGTGTGCCTGTGCATGTGCTTGAGTGTGTCCATGTCTGTGGGTCCTAGATTTGAGCTAAGGCAGCTGTGGGTACTATGGGGACTACATAACCAAAAGTATAGCGGCTCAAGGGCGGCCTTGGGCACAAACAAGCACAGGTAGACAAGCTCTCTTTTACACATATACCCAGTTGCAGCCCCTGCTGCAGGTCCTGTGTAGAGATGTCCAGTCATCCTGCCCAACATGGGCGCCTAGAGAGACCTGGGAGGCTGTGTTTGTAGGATCCTTCTAGCCATACCATGTGGCGTTCAATTTTGGCTGTGGGTCACCAGGACCCTGCTTCTTCCCACAGGTCTCCTTGTGCAAAAAGGGCCCAGGAGGCCCACATCCTTCCTGTCCTGCCAGGAGCAGAATACCTGCTTCTGTAGACTGCTGCCTTCATGTGCAGACAAGCAGGGGAACTGCAGCAGTGATCAGCAAAACAATTGTGCTTGATGGTTATGCCAACCATGGACGGTGGTGGCCACCTTCACTCTGCACTTTCCGAAGGAAAATAACACCTGCAGGCTGGCCCCAGACTCTAAGATGGCCAACAAGCCTTTAGGCCAGGAAGGCCTGAGATGGGTCCCTGAGCAGGCTAAAAGGATTCCCTAAGGGGTTGTGCTGAGGTATGAGCAGGGGTGCCTGGGTATAAGTGTGGAGGGACCTTGGGCAATGTTAAGAGAAGTGAGGGTAGGGCAATAAAGAGGACAAAGGATAAGATAGAAGGGGTGCAGAGTAGAGATGTGAGGGGGGGAGGGCACAGGTCACCAGGACTCCTGGGACACACTGCACTGACTGAACTCCACTATGGGCACCTGGCATACCTGAAGGGCTTGCTGGCTGAGTAGAAGGGAGTACCCTATGCCTTCAGGCTACCCTAAGGGAACTCTACAGAAACCCTCAGGCAAATATACACCATAAAAATGGAGCCTCAGAAACAACCTCTTGAACTGGGAGACCAGGAAATTAGCCAAGCTTTTTGGCAGACCCAGGAGCTTTATGCCTAACCCCACTTACTCTGGTGACCACTAAAGCTGCCAGGCTTCTTCTGGGTGTGCTCATACCTGGGAGACAGGGCTTGCCCCCAAGGCCTTCCAGGGTGATGGTCATGGTTGAGTCACAGAGTTCAGGACAGATGTCACAAGGGAGATGGCAAACTGCCTCAGGGGTTCCCTGAGGCAAGCCCTGGCTTCCCATTTGGCAGGAGGAGGCTCTGGGGTGGATGCTGGGCAAAGGATAGGGCACTGTGAGCCCACTGGTGAGGGCTCCAGTATCACCCGCCTTCATACCTGTGGAGTCTGCCATCTGCAATCTGGTGGGAGGAACAACCACAGCAGAGGCTCCCTGAGGGGCTGGAGACAGCTATAATCTTGCAGCAAAACCATGCCAAATAAGCTCCTGATGTAAAAACAAGGACATATCAAAAGAAGAAGCATTGCATCCCAAACTACCCACTTTCCTACCAGGTCATGGCTTGTATCTTCCAACCATAACCACCTATTAGGTCGCGCCAGGCAACGAGAGTCCCAGGAAACCATTCTGATCTCACAGATGTTCTGTCACAATCTCTCTCCTCTCCTCAAGACTCCACCCCACCCACACCCCCAGACCACTGGGCACCACTCAGGATACTTAACTCTATTTCCTTGCTCCAGTGTCTTCAAGTAGTTCTAAGATATGGATTTTTCTTTCTGCATCCTCCTTGGACACCCAACTACCTCCCTGTGGCCAGGGCTGGGCACAAGTGCAGCTTGCAGCTCTCTCAGGAGATTCAAGTGGACCAAAGGGCACCTAGAAAGGCAGAAGGAGCAATTTTCAATTGTCCCACCAGGATCATTGCAGCACCTTCCCACTCCTGAGCTCTTCTGCCAATTCTTCCTGTGTTCTTTTTTCTAAATATTTTATTTATTTCATGTGTGAACACCCTATCTGCATGTGCACCTGCCTGCTGCAGAATCCAGTATGGAAGAATGTCAGCCACCAAGTGTTTGCTCGGAAATGACCTCAGGAGCACTGAGACATCTCTCCATTCCACTTCTAAAAAATCCTCCCAGACACCTTACAAAAACCAATTGCAGGTCTCTTCATCCTTTCTCTCTAGGACCCATAGAAAAACAACATTTTCTCCCTTACTAAGACACTTGGCTCTTCCAACTCAACATGTCACTTAAAACTGTGGGCCTGACATTTCACACATGAGCTTCTATGATCAGGAGAAAAGCCAACTACATGTACAACATATTTTGAATTAGTGAAGCCCAGGATTCCCACTAGATTTTGGAGGATGTTAGTTTTCAGGGGTTAGCTAGAATCATCCCTTAACAACAGATATAACCTCCCAAATTATGCTCTGGAAATTACAAAACGTCTGGCAATTTGCTCAGCAAAGTAAAATGCAGGTGGTTACTTATCAAGTGAGCAGCTTGTAGTAATGAGTGCCCTCCCAGTCTTCAACCATCTGATGCTGTCATGTTCTACAAGGTAGCCATGCTAACCTCAAATCACTCTCTTGCCTCCAACCTCTAACCTCGTGTTGAGAATTGTAGCGTAAGGCAGCACATTGAACTCATCTGTCACTTCTGGATAATTATAAATCAGCAGGTGTGTGTGCACAGGTTAACCCAGGATGACTGGCATGGCAGGTGTGGGCAGGGGAGTAAGACAGGAACGGCATGTACACAGGTGTGTGAAAGAGCACCTCCATAGCTCCAGCTTGTGGTAAACTGTCTGGACACTCTGGACAATTAACTGAGACCCTCGGTTCCCTAGGAAGAGAATGGGGGACAAGAGGCCTGAAGAACGGACAGCAAGTCAAAGAGTCTGACAAAGCTGACCAATTTTTATTTTTTCTCAGGCAATTATAAACCATTGTAGCAGGAGGCTGAGTGGGGTGATCTGGCTGGGTGGATTTCTCAAGGTATCAGGAAGTCATGAAGTTTGGCAGGGCGAGGGCCCCTGTGGTTCTGGGGCTGGTTGGAATTGTTAGGCATCTGTATCCAAAAGATGTTATCTATAGACCTTGTTTTGCTCCTCCTCTGAAGGCCTCTGTAATTCCAGGAATACTGAGAACAGCCGGACAGTACCTTGAGGGAGGGGAAGAGTACTCAAGGCAGCCTTCTGGAATGTACCCTGAGACAAGGAGGGAAAGAGGTCACAAGGCAGCCTCCCTCACTTCCACTCGATGAATTATGCCAAGGTCAGAGATACTTGCTGGCTATGGTCTTGGCTCCCTACAGTAAACAACCATGGACTCTTGGGAGGAGTTCAACACTCAGGACTCGTAATTCTCATCTTGTCACAACTTCCTTTCTATTCTGAAATCCTGTCTTATACTAAGTAAACTAAATTTGGAAAAAAGTGGGCAGGCTAAGCATGAGTCTAAACACAAGAGACAGCAAACCTCCAATGTTTTAATCCACCAAGAGCTACAGTCAGCTTTATTTTTTTTTTGTTTTGTTGTTTTTTCATTTTTTTTAATTAATTTATTCTTGTTACATCTCAATGTTTATCCCATCCCTTGTATCCTCCCATTCCTCCCCCCCCCATTTTCCCATTATTCCCCTCCCCTATGACTGTTCTTGAGGGGGATTACGTCCCCCTATATATTCTCATAGGGTATCAAGTCTCTTCTTGGCTACTTGCTGTCCTTCCTCTGAGTGCCACCAGGTCTCCCCCTCCAGGGGACATGGTCAAATGTGAGGCACCAGAGTACGTGAGAAAGTCGTATCACACTCTCCACTCAACTGTGGAGAATATTCTGACCATTGGCTAGATCTGGGAAGGGGTTTAAAGTTTACCTCCTGTATTGTCCTTGGCTGGTGCCTTAGTTTGAGCGGGACCCCTGGGCCCAAATCTGCCTATCATATTGTTCTACTTGTAGATTTCTAGGACCCTCTGGATCCTTTTATTTTGCTGTTCTCCCATGCGTCTCTCATTTAGAGTCCCAATAGGATGCCTTCCCCTCTGTCCCAGTTTCCTGGTAAGTGAAGGCTTTCGTGGGACATGCCCCTTGGGCTAGTATGCAGATATAAGTGAGTATATACCATTTGATTCTTTCTGCTTCTGGGTTAACTCACTCATTATGATCATTTCTAGCTCAATCCATTTATCCACAAATTTCGGGAATTCCTTGTTTTTAATAGCTGAGTAGTATTCCATAGTGTATATGTACCACAGTTTCTTTATCCACTCTTCTACTGAGGGACACTTAGGCTGTTTCCATGTTCTGGCTATTATGAATAAGGCTGCTATGAACATGGTTGAGCAAATTTTCTTGTTGTGTGCTGGAGCATCTAAAGACAGCTACATAACCCTATGGGAAATAATGCAAGATGAACCATCTAAGAAAAATTAGTGACTTGGAATGCCAGGGCATGACACAGTGATGGAAATGGAGGCACCCACTCCTAACCCTGCCTCACAGGATAGTCTCTGCTGTTTGTGTATTCTTGGAACTAAATCCAGAGCCTCAGCCATGCTAAGGACTACCATCATTTAACTGCATCAAAACAGGTATGGATTTTGTATACCTTTCTCTTTTTAATATGGAGTACTCAGCATTTAAAATTTTCATTCCTACCAGTATAACTAAAGACTCATTCCATCATTCATATTATTGAATATTATGGGTTCTTTCAGAAATAAGAGAATAAATTTAGATAATAATGAAATTCTGGTTATACACAAGAAATGGCAGGCTCTACTGCAACAAATGACAAACACAACAGGGTACTCTATTGCGGCAAAACAGGCATCCTAAAGTAAGGGTGGTAGGGGTGAACAGTGAAATGCTGGTATCATATAATACAGCCACTCACATGACTGTCAGGCAAGTTCAAGCCCAAAGAAAGGAGGTGGAGTCTTAACTAACCATTCCTTCTGCCCACCTCAACAGTGTGGTAAGATACCACTCAAGGAATAAATTGACACTCAGCCTGATAACCTTAAATACTTGAAAACTAAGTTTAGCATAAGAGAAAAAACCAAAAGGTACCATACTAATTTTTACTCAACTGGTACTGAGCCATCTATGCCAAAGGATTACTGTTTTGACTGTTATCAAATGTTGAAATATCAAAAACTCCTCCACAATTTACTCATAACCTGTAAGGAACAAAAATTTAAAGAGAACAGTAATACTTTTCTTAGAATATACTAGTGAATAGTTATCTGTACCTAATATTAGGACACAACTTAATATTATTGACTGTAACTCCCATTTCCATCCTCCCCCAGCCATTTCAGAGATAATGAAAAGTAAAGCGGGGGATTTAATGACTGGCCACAGAAGTTAGTAACTGATAAGAGTCAAGAGCACTGAGCACACCAACAAGGTTTCTTACTTCCATCACTTGCTAAAGAGGTAGTGGGTGGGCACCTTTCCAAGCATCTAACAGATATCAACTCAAATATCTTAATGCATGTACCAAACAGGCACAGCACCGTCCACTACTGATGCGGAAGCTCAGAAAAGCCAACAAACTCCTCAAGCATGTACAGATGAGTAACAGCAGGGACATGTGTTAGAACATCTGGTCTTTACTGATGTTTGCTGTTGGATTCTCCTGAGTGTTTGTGCACAGGGTCTCTATGCTGTAGCCCAGGCTGCTAGCCTCCCAAGTAATGATCTTCCAGCTATAAACCACAGGGTCTAGCTACTATCTTCAGTTCTGCATGCTGCACTGTCTGAAACAATTCAAGAAAATTTGGCAACTAACGTTAGCTGAAATATGGTCTTTGTTGCATCCCTGTATTACTCTCAATGCTCATGACTGAAATTGTTTAGCAACTTATTAAAAATTTGAATTCTGAACTTCGCAGATCAACATCTGTGCAGGCAAAGCCCAGCCATCTGAACCTCTGATGGGTCTCTACACCAAGTGGTGGTCTAACTCTGCCTTTGTTCCCAAATACCATTGTGACCCTTGCCAACATTTCTATGGGTTGCTCACAACCATCTGTAACTTGAGGGAATCCAATATCACCTTCTGGCGTCCATTAGGCGCCACACACATATGGTGCACAGACATGTACGCAGGCAGAACACTTGCACGCCCAAAATAAATAAATCTGTAAAAAAATTAAACTGCTGGTACCTGGTTTTGCCAGTTATGAGAATCTTCGTTGACGTCACCAGACATTAGCATCGCCTACATGGAGGGAAGATGGTTTCCACATTCTCCTTGTTATAGGTGACTAACTGCATGCAGCCTCAGATTGTTAAGTGGTCGAAAGACCTCTCCCACCATCTTCTGCCTTGAGTAAGCATGACTTCTCTACATTTCACTGAAGCAATTCATCCCATACCTGAGGCAGGTTTCCAAGTCAGTTTTTGTAGGAGAGACTCCACGGGACTCTAGGAGAGACTACAGTGTCCTACTCTGCCGCCATAAGACAGCAGGCTCCTGACTTGAGAGAGTCAGGAGGAGCAAATGAACCCCAGATGATTTTAACCTTCAAGAATGTGCCATTCTATACAGAGAGAAACTCTGTCTTGGAAAAAAAAAAAAGGAAATTGTTAATCTTTAGGAATCTTCGCATCTCCAGACCCCACCTATCCTACACTCTTGAGCCAATTCCGGTGTCTGCCAACCAAGGCCTGGGCGCCATGCATCTAAGAGCCTGCAGGATCTGGCGCTCACCTGCCTTGTGTGCCGCCTCGGGCTATCCAACCCACTATGATGTCAGCAGCTGCCTAGGCTGTGCCAGCTAAGCTCCTGCACCCACAAGCCAGGAGCTCAGCCTCCTTCTGCCTTCCTTGCTCAAGGCGATCCCGCAGCACTGCCCCTGCACAAGCTAGTGCAAGAGCACTCTTCTGAGGCCCTGCCCACCCTTCTTGCAAGAGACAATTCTTGGTGTCCGCCTTCACAGGTCCAGGCCACCTTCTGCTCTGTATCCACATCTGGTCCCTCAGCTTAGCCCTCAGCTTTCTCACTGCCCTCATCTCCCTGCTGTAGGGAGATCCCATAGTTCAACCTGTAGTTAGATGTTTTAATTTCATTTACTGACAGCCAAGCCTTGAGTGTTGGGGATGGAGCTAAGTCACAGGGCACTTCGTTATCTTAAGTGAGGTGCTGGGTCACTGTTATGGTTTATTTCTTAATGTGTATAATGCCTGTGTACACACAAACACACACACACACACACACACACACACAAACACACAGCCACTGCGCTGTCACTAACATAACCTAAAGCTACTGTAAGACTCAGGAGAAGAGCAGAGATGTTTCAGAATCTGCAAATAGAGCCTCATTAATTGAAGGGAACCAGTTAATGCAGGGATTTCATTACAACATTTAATAAAGATCTTAGTCTGGGTGTGTTTGTGCTCATTTAGTTGGTATTTAAGAAAATCACTATGTAATTCTTAACAGCTTCACACCCGGATTCCATACCCCCTGCCTCAGTCTCCCCAGGCCTATCTACGCAGCTCTCCAGAGGTTGAGATGGGAGGACTGCAAGTTCCAAGCTACCCTCAGCTTCATAATTAAACCTTGCGTTTTTGTTGTTTTCTGTTCTTTTGTTTTTTTGAGACAGGGTTTCTCTGTATAGCACTTGCTGTCCTGCACTCACTTTGTAGACCAGGCTGACCTCGAACTCAAACAATCCTCCTGCCTTTGCCTCTAACATGGTAAGCTTAACTGAAGCAGAAGTTATAAGCAGGATACACACAGCATTAGAGGACATTGGTCTACCTAATACCATGAAAATTCTAACTGAAACAGCAATAAATATTTTAAGATTACAAAAGGGAATAGAACTGGGCCCAACAGATGGCAGACACACTGTATGTTTTATGTAAAATAATTTTATGAATATATTATTAAAACACCAAAAGGTGTTTTTAAATGCACAAGTAGGATATTAAAAGGACAAGAAATATAAGTGGTCAATTTAAATAGAGCTTTTCTTTCTGAACACCAGAACTGGGGGAAAAAGAGATTAATCTTTTTTTTAACACATTTTTATTGAAAGATAAAATAATTTATATTACATCTCATTTTCTATCCCATCCCATATATCCTCCCATTCCTCCCTCCCTCCCACTTTCACCCCAACCCCCCTTCCCTATGACTGTGACCAAGGGGGAACTCCTCCCCCTGAATATGGTGCTAGGGTATCAAGTCTCTTCTTGGTAGTCTGCTATCCTTCCTCCAAGTGCCATTGGGCCTCCCCAACAAAGGGACATGGCCAAATATGGGGCACCAGAGATCCTGTGAAATTCAGTCCCCAGTCTCCACTTAACTGTGGAGAATGTTCTGTCCCTTGGTTAGATCTGGGTAGGGGTTTGATGATTGTTGCATGTTTTGTCCTTGGTTGGTGCCTTTGATCAAGCAGAACACCTGGGCTCAGATCCACCCATCATAATGTTCCTCTTGGAGGTTTCTAGGACCCTCTGGATCAACTTACTTCCCTATCCCCTATATTTTTCTCACCTAGAGTCTCAATAGGATGTTCTCACCTCTATCCCACTTACCTGGTAGGTGCAGATTTTGATGGGACCTGTCCCTTGGGCTAGTGTCCAGTTATAAGTGAGTATATACCATTTGAGTCTTTCTGCTTCTGGGTTAGCTCACTCATTATGATCATTTCTAGTTCAACCCATTTGTCCACAAATTTCTGGAATTCCTTGTTTTTAATTGCTGAGTAGTATTCCATAGTGTATATGTACCACAGTTTCTTTATCCATTCTTCTACTGATAGACACTTAGGCTGTTTCCATGTTCTGGCTATTATGAATAAGGCTGCTATGAACATGGTTGAACAAATTTTCTTGTTGTGTGCTGGAGCATCTTCTGGGTATATTCCAAGGAGAGCAATAGCTGGGTCTTGAGGAAGCCCTATTCCCCGTTTTCTAAGGTAACACCAGATAGATTTCCAAAGTGGCTGTACTAGTTTGCATTCCCACCAGCAATGAAGGAGTGTTCCTCTCTCTCCACATCCTTGCCGGCATGTGTTGTCACGTGAGTGTTTGATTTTAGCCATTCTGATGGGTGTAAGATGGAATCTCAGAGTTGTTTTGATTTGCATTTCTCTGATGACTAGAGATGTTGAGCATTTCTTTAAGTGTTTCTCAGCCATGTGATATTCCTCTATTGAGAATTCTCTGTTTAATTCTGAGCCCCATTTCTCAATTGGGTTATTTGGTTTGGTGGCGTTTAATTTCTTGAGTTCTTTATAAAGTTTGGATATTAGACCTTTGTCAGATGCAGGGTTGGTGAAGATTATTTTCCAGTCTGTAGGCGGTCGCTTTGTTCTTTTGACAGTGTGAAAAAGAGATTAATCTTACGTGGACTCAACCAACTGCAACTCAGAAATATTTTGTAACATCTGAGGAGCATTTTGGAGAATGCAGCCACAACTCAAAGAACAACAAGGACTGCTGCCGGCCATCAGAAACAGGCAGAAATGGGGAAGTTTCTGTGTTAGGGGTTAATAGAGAGCGGGCCTTTCCTACATACTCATGTCAGATGTTCAGCCTGAGGAACTGAGAATGGGCCTTTTTTTTCTTTCTTGTTTTAAGCCACTTCAAATTCTGTGGTGACCTGTTGTAATAGCACTAGCAAACTGAACTAGCAAACACCTTGAACTCAGTGGATACATGCTGAACAGCTTACCCCATCAGCACACACAGACAAATGACCATCTGTGAGTTGTTCTGGTAAGTAGTGAGGCCAAGAAACCTGGGGGTACTGTTTGACAAAGTTTCAGTATCTGATGACTAAGCACTTCTGCCATACACCCTGAGGATGCTGCTTGAAAAAGTTCCAGTGCCTCAACAACTGGGTGTCCTTCAGGCCTTCTTGACAAAGTTCCAGTGCCTGGAAGCCTTGGATAAAGCCTTCACTCTGGAAGTTCGTGTTAGAGGCCTTTCTCCAAGGGCTAGAGTTCAAATTAGTAAAAGCTGACACTAATGAAAACTAATAAAGTCATTGGTGATTATCTGGGAAAATATACACCACGAAATTTGTAGTCAAATTGATAGAACTAGAAAAGATTATCCATAGTGAGGTAACACAGACCCAGAAAGACACACATGACATTTACTTATTTATAATTGTAATTTAGTCATATAGTACAGGATAATCCTATACAATTAGGGGGCCCAAAGAAGAAAAGGAAAGAGAAGAACCCAAGAGGATGGTGCTTATATCTCAAATTAAATGATGAAAAGAATAGACTGTGGGAGACATTGCAGAGAAGGAATAGGGTATGAGAGGGAGTGCTGAGAAAAATGATGTGTGAAATCAGACCTGGTGAGATTGGGGGCAGCAGGACAGAAGGCTTGCATGTTAAAAAAAATAACATTATGTGGGGGCATCTCTGTGACAAGCTGGAGGACTAAGGTATGGTAGGCTTTTGGGAGGGTATAGGGGGTGTTTCTAGGCAAGACTTGTAGTAGCAGGAGTCATGGAGACTGAAGAGATAGACAAGACACCTAGTAGATGGAGCAGAATAGCGACCTACTCAGAAAAAAGGTAGATGCAAAATTTACTCTCTCCGCAAGATGTAAAGGGATATAGATAGAACAGATATTGAGCAAATGTCTAACCTAGGCCTGGCCCATCCTGAGACTCACCTCATAGGAGAGAACTAATCCTTGATATTATTAGAATACTTTTCACTTCTTGAAGATGGGATCCTAGCACTGTTTTCCTCTGAGAGGCTCCACACAACAGCAGATTCTAACACCTGCTGATACTCAAAGACAAACATTGGGCAGAACACAGGGAGTCCTATGGAAGAGTAGGAGAATGGTAGAATGATGTGGAAATGACAGAAGCATCAGAAGAATAGGACAAAGCCAACTTCCTAGGGCCAAGGTGGATTGCAGAGCCTGAAGAATCAACCACAGACCATGTATGTACTAAACCTAGGCCATTTACAGAGATGTAGCCACTGGACACATCAGCTTTCATATGGATCCCCTAGTAAGTGGACAAAGAGCTTCCTCTAACATGAACTCTGTTGCCTACTTTTCAATAACTTCCCTGAGGCAGGCTACAAGGGAAGAGGATGGGCTCAGTCCTTATGTGCCTTGATATGTTAGGGTGAGTTGTTGTTCTTTTCTTCCCTTTTCAGAGGAGTATTGAAGGAGGATGGGAGAAGAGAGAAGGATAATGGGACTAGAAGGAAAGGCAGCTACATTCAGGAGTAAGGTAAATAAAAAAATAAATGAATAAATAAATAAAGTGTTGGTAAAGTCCCATGGAAGCATTATTTGCTATTTACTTAAACTATACAAAATACAGATGAGTGAATACCATATACTGACTGGCACTCATAATATTGACAGGTATTACTCGTGTAATAGAAAGACAAAATTTTTTCAGAGTCATGCAGATATGAAGTCTATGATGTCCTATGATGAGCTTCCTGTAAGATATGTTCACTGATACAAATAATTTCACAAAATCTTCCTCAGTACCCACTACTTTTTAAGTGGCATTAATTTAGCTTTGGAAGGTGAAAACCATATCCGACTTATTTATGAAGCCAAATCATGGGCTTAATATTAAAGCCTACTATTGTTCTTATAAATTAAAATGGCAATAAAATGCCTCCATAAGACATATCCCTTTTCCAATAGATCTGTGCATCACTCAACCTTCAATGGAGAAGCTTAATATGGAGGTCAGCAACTTGACAAAGTGTAGATAATATGAAACTCTGGGGTACTTGGTTCTATGTGGATTATCTTCATCACACCCCTCCTAACATGGCTCTGGGCCTTATGTGGAAAATGAGGCAGAGGACTATAAAGGCCAGAGTTGTTGTTTGACTCTCAATAAACAATACCTTATAGACACAACAGGACTAATACACATATAACCTCACTGATAGTATGCACAAGTTCATGGCAGAAAAATCCTGTTTTGAGAATGGGAAAGAGGTAAAATGTGTCACCCAAGCTGAGAATCTATTTGTAGTACATAGATAAGTGGAGAGGGAAAAATACGCATTTTTTAGGATATATCATTGAATCTTTTAATCATATTTCATGCCTTAGGTTCAGGAAAAGTTATTAGCACAAATCGAATTCCATACTTAAATCCATTTTGTCTTTTATTATTTTCTTTTTTTTTCTTTAAAGAGAGGGAGAGTGGAGACATCATGACATTGAGTTAGTGTAAAGAGAGCAGATAGTCTACAAGGATGTGAAAAAGAGAAAAACTATGAGCCAAATATATGGTATAAAATCCTTTTAAGGATATAAATAATAGAAACACTCAAATCTATTTATCATTCACATGCAACAAAAATATTATCAATAATTAGAACACGGAATAAGGTACTAGTTTGTCAAATATCTATAACATACTGCTTTGCAAATCACCACTATTAAGATAAGATAAGGCAAAATCAAACATCCATACTGTACTATACATTTAGCAGATTATTTAAAGAGAATTTCTTAGGAATAATTTCTATTCAAGAGGTTGTTTCACCACACTTGAGAACTAGATTGCTCCTTGATTTAGAGGCATTACCTGTCCTGTCATTTTTTTCCTCTTACCTTGTTCTCTTTCTTCTGTCTCCTCTTTATTTGCCATCCAGGGTTCTTCGTTTTGTTTGTTCAAGACAGGTTACTAACACTGATTTTGAAACTGAAACACCTGTACATTTAAAGAGACATACAGATACACCATTCAATGTAGCTGGTTACTAGCACAGGTTTGTGACAAATAGGTAAGATGGAATAGAGTAAAATATGCAAGGGTGATTTCCTAGTTTTCACTTTCTTCTAAAATATCTTTGACTCTTCATAATTCAAGAGTTTTAAAAATTCAGTATTCATTTTTCTTAATTAACACTTAAAGTGTGACAATTGTTGGAATCAAAGTAGAATCTCATATAAGTGCTACTGGCTACCAGTACAAAAAGCATAGGGGACTGAATTATCATTAGGTTAAATATAAAAACAAGATAAATGGTCATAAAATGTAACTTATAAATGAGACAAAAATCAATACTGATAAAAATGGAATAAAAATAAATCTCACCCACAGGAACCAGGTTGTTTTAATTTTCCAGCATGACAGCTTTGTACAGAGCCCTCTGAGCAGAGTCCAGACATTCCCATTCTTCCTTGGAGAAGTTTATAGCCACATCCTTGAAAGTCCGTAGGCCCTGAAATTAAAGTTAACAGAATTCCTTCATGTCCACTGGCTAAATTCTATTTTTGATACAAAAAAAAATTAGTTAACTATAGAACTTGTTCTCTTAGCAATAATTAATATGCATTTTTGAATAAAGTATATTTCAAGAAAAACAATGTTTTGATGTCTCTGAAATGATCCAATTGTCCAGCAGCACTTTGGGTATGTCTTTTCTTATTGAAAAAAGCCCTAATGTTTCCTTTTCTTAGTGAGTTTAGTTAGAATATATCTATAGAGATGACTTAAATTAGACAGGGCAGAGAGGTTTTATGGACAATATTTACAGGTCATACTTGCAGAATGAAAATCAAACCGAATAAAAATAATAAAGCCGATTTATCCTTTCATGACAAGTTCCTGCTAGACCTATGAGGAACAGCAACATTCATTCTGTCAAAGTAGCAACACATCAAACATATTTTCATTTAAAACTTTTAAGAATTATATATGGCTAAAAGAGTAATATTTTAATATAAAAGGCTTAACCATGCCAACCAACAGTGTGACCCAAAATTCTGTCTCTTTGATCTCATACTAAGATAAAAATGGGTTAATGATGTGAAGGACTCATTAGCTAAGTAGTCCCCTATAGTAGCCCTTTCTGTTCCCATTACCAAGACAATGAGTACCTTGAGTTTGACTCTAAGGGTCAGAATTGTCAGAAAGTTAATCTGGTAGTCCAGGAAGTTATCATCGGTTTTCAGATCATCATTGGGAAAGAGAGTTGGAAGAGCAAAAGATTCAACCTGAGCCCATAAGATTCTGAATGGGCTCAGTTCTTTCAACTCACTCCTGCCCTGATAATCAGCTGTGTGCTGAAGCCCAACTCTTCATGCATTTATTTTTTTCATTCACTCCATTTGGTTCCACTGACTGGGTCCTGTACCACTGCAAAAAAAAAATTGGAAAAAGGTCAACAATAGAAATAATAAACAATGCCCTATTTCTTGTCCTCCTCCAATTCCTAGTGAGGAGATGAGTCATTTACTTCTACTCTGTATACATAGATATGACGTCAATCCAAGGGTAAAGTTGAGATTTTAGTTAATCCTGACTTCACAAATGTTGTGGAGTGGAGATAAACAAACAGAGGCTGCAGAGTTAAAAAGTTTTGGATTCTCAGTTCTGTCATTAAGTCAAGAGGCATATGGAAAGAGGAATCCTTCAGTAATCTTACCTTTCCAAACATTCTCATTTCCTCCCTTTCTCTGTCTCTGTGTTTCTCTCTATATAGTCTGTGTTTCTCTCTCTCTCTCTCTCTCTCTCTCTCTCTCTCTCTCTCTCTCTCTCTCTCTCTCTCTCTCTGTGCTAGGACCTTGTAACACAATAATGTGATAATGCTTGCAAGTGGCTCACTGGCTTAAAATAAATGGACACTCCTATTAATCCAAAATATTTCTGTTTACCACATCTCTTCCCTTTTTTTCATTTCAGCATGCCTCTTATGGTTACCTGAGTAAAAAAAGGCAACACCATTGGCAGCCTGGTCAAGAAAATTAAACGTATTATCTGATAGCACAGAGCGTCGTAAATCTTCACCCACAAGGGGAAAATTAAGCAGAAGATGGACCTCAATGGTCTAAGTGGAGAAGGTATATAAACTGTCCCCTAAGGGAGAGGGAGGGTGGGTTGTTTTATTTTCTCAAAATTTTGTTTGGAGTTATTTTTTAAGCACAATGAATCCATTGGAAATATGCTGTAAATGCAAACAGTTCCATCCACATTAGTGTGAGATAGCCACTATTCCTTTCTCTTTACTTACTCCACACTACTTCAAGTACTCATAATATATCTCTGAGTATGCTAGGAGAAGCTGCTATCAATGGGCAGATGTTGTGTGCTGTTTTTCATTTATGGCTAAGTAAGAATTGCCAGAGAGGTTTGTAATGCAGAAAATATTAATCCGCCATGGGCTTTCTCCTAAAAGTCAAGACTAACTCTTGATTTATTCATATATTTCTCTGTTATCTTACGCCATTTTGTAACCTATGTTTCAGGCATACAATGTGTGAAGTAATATCTGATAAAAGAGGGCATAACTTAATTTAATAAACACTGTACTGTACTACAAGTTTCATGTACGTGAATTTGACTTTGAGATCCTAGGAATATTATTAACAGGACAGATCAACCTTTATGTCATGATGAAGAACCTATATTCTGGAGAGAAACAATTCAGGCAGTATCTGTTCTTGCCCATTAGCTGTTTACTACACTTTCAGAGTACAGTGCCTGCTATCGCCCTTTCTTGCTGTGAAAATTAGCTTCCCTTTCCCACCTACAGACATTTGGTTGTTTGGATTGTCTTTGTCGCTGTGTTTTCCTCATCTTACTTTAAAACACACTGTCTACCACACTGCCTGGAGCTCTCAATTAGGCTACATAGGCTGACCATTATTTTGGGGACCATATGTCCAGCATTTTAGCAAAATAAATATATTTCTTGTTGGTTTTTCACCAAGAATAATATTTCCTTTGCTTAAAAAGTGGGGTAGGAAAGGGACGCAGCATGGGCATGAATGTCTCCAGCAGAAACCAGCCCATGTCCTTTGGAAAGGAATTTAATTATTCTTTGAAGAAATCAATGGAAAGAACCAAGAGTATTCTAGTATGCAGCAGGCCACATTCTTTATACCACAGTGAGATAAAAGAAGTGTTGTCATGCACTCCAAACTCACTGGAAGTCTTACCATCTAACGCAATGTATTTTTCAAGAAAGAGGTATGGTGTTGAGGTCAGAAAAAGTATGGTGCATGCATGTGTGATTTTGATAACCATTGAACTACCCTGGTTCCAGTAGGACATTGGAGTTCACTATACTTTCTTTCATAACATTCATAGTTCTTAGAGTCAGAGACTATGTTCTGTGTTTTTAAAAATATTTTTATCAATTTGGTCTTCATATGGACAAACAACAACATATTAATTAAATGATAGTAAATTGACTTTGAATATTTAAAGGGGATACATAATACATGAGAAATTTACACACCTTGCTTTCGGATGTCTTTTGATTGTTTATTACAAAACATATAGTTCTGATGCTATATGATAGGAAATTAAGCAAAACAACAAATGCTGTATCATACAGACAAGCTCAGCAATCTCTTCTAAACACGTTGATCCTTCTCATTCTCAGGCACATGTGGTCTTGACCTGAGTTCTTTCTCTGCAACCTGTCCCTCTATTACTGTTCCTGCATTGTGCTTTATGTAGCTTCCCTTTCCTTTTTCTCCTACTGAGAGCTTGGCATTTCCTATTAGGTTAAATCTTCTCAGATTCATCACTTTTTCTGTGTTTCAATTAAGTAACACTCACAAATGTGGGTGCTGCCTTATACAAACTCACAGTTCATTCATTGCTTGTGAATAAAGGTGTGTCTAACACCCCCCCCCGGACCTTAGCTTTTCTTTACCACAAAAGTGCTCTATAATTCCTAGGCTGACCTGGAAATCCGAGTTCTTTCTTGTTGTTTATGTGTTGGACACTGCTGGATAAGTTTGAAATCTCACGTTTTTGATTTCCAGATCCCTCTTGCTCTATGATGACATGTCCTCTGTATACATCATAAAGATGTATGGTGGTGGCAATTAATGCAAACCTGAAGTTTATTTTTCATAAATAAAATATACACAATAGAGTGATTCACTAAGGAATTTATATTAATTTTTGAGGAGCAACTTGTCGGTTCCATATCTTTGTATTTTCATGTATGTAAGTAAAAATGGAACTGGTTTCTATTGGATTATTTTCTTGATTGGTCAAATTTTTGACAAGGAAAATAATTTATCAGTACATCTGAGATTGTGATCACAATTCGAGGACCCACATAGTAGAAAAGAGGCCTGATTCCTGAACACTTTGGCTTTATCCTGGACAGTGGTGACATTCGTGAACATAAACACACACATACAAACACACACACAAACACACACATACACATAAAACTTGAATAAGGAATAACAATTTTAAAACAAGAATATTGAAGGAACACATGATAGCATTTAACATATGGAGTAAGGAGACTCAGTAGTTCACAGTTACTCTCTGTCAACCCTGTCTAAACAAGGTCAGACAATGAGAATAGAATTTACATATTAGATACCATGATATATTTAACCTGAATGGGCCTATTAAAACCATTGCTTTACTTAAAATTCTTTGTCCTTGGTCTTTCTCATTATATAAAATATGTGTTCTCATTGTACAATAGGATGTTAACCTTTATTCCTAAAAACAAAAATAGATAATATATTAAAATATAAGATTAATGGAGTAAATAAATGAACACAGTACCTAGTGATTAGCCAAATAAAAATGTGAGTGTCAACTTCTTGTCATTGAGCTAGAAGGTCTCTATTATCTTCTAAGCATCTTTCCATCATGTCAATCATTTATTTTCTATATGTCATTGTCTATAGTTTATCATCTATTCTATCACTAGCTTAAATTTTCTACATTCTAATATCTGTCTATTTGCTCTCAAACCTTTCTAAACTCTATCATCTCTCTATATATCCTTCCTGTATTTTCTATCAACTGTCTGAATATAAATCGTTCATATACCAATAATTTATCTATATCACATGTACTCTGGTGCCTCATATTTGAACACATCCCTGAATGGTGAGACCTGGTGGCACTCAGAAGAAGGATAGCATGCTATTCAGAATATACTATACCCTATGAGCATATGCAGGGGGAGGAAGTCCCCCATAGTCAGAGTCTTAAGTTAGAGGAGTAAGGGGAAAATGGGAGGAATAAAGGAATGGGAGGATACAAGTGAGGGTATAACGTATTTAGGATGCTTTTTGCTTATTTGTTTGGGTATTTTTTTTTTGTTTGTTTGTTTTCTGCATTCAAAAGCTCCTTACTCTTAGTTCTGTGGACCACACTTATGTTACAGACAGTTGCATTAAGCCTTTTAATTTCCTATAAAGGTGATAATTTAATGGTTTTTTTGACACATCAATACCTGCAAGAGAGAGAACAAGAAAGATGTGTGTAGGGAAAATTTTAAACTTACAGGTTAAAGCAATTGGAAAACCAAATGTGACATTGGTAAAGGAGAAACACCTAGTAACTGAGAGTGAGTGTTTGCCATATTGATGCTCTACTCTGATCCAAGGACCAGGTGGTCAGAAGAACAGCATGCCAAAGGGTGAAGATAGAAACTGAAGATGGAGAGGCTATAACCAAAGATCTTTAGAGAAAAATGTCCCCATAGGACAACACTCATATGTCACACAGTCACCATAATCTTTCCCAATAATTGTAAAACACCTGCTTACCCAAAATGGTGATGAGGATCATGATGAAATGGCATAGGCTCCGATATATATGCTAGATATAAAACATTTTAAAGACTCTATCATCAGGTATGGATTACATTTTACTTATGTTAGCAGAGGCCGAGTAACTGGGCCACACATTTTTGATTGCTACCCATGATTGGAGAGAGATTTATTTAGCAATGATTGTTTGTTCCATTATGCACAAAGCTACTATGGTAGAATGAGCAGCTGCATTTGGAAGTAGGGAGAAACGTGTTTTCCAGCAATCAATAGTTAATGATCAGAGATCTACATTAATAATACAAGTGAATGGTGTTGAATTACAAGGTATGTTCAACAACAGTGCTGTTATGATTATTATTTCAAGAAAGTATTCGAATCCAAAACTGGACAGTTAAAAAAATATTACAGATATTACAGGAATTGGTAAATTACTACAAATCAAAAAAAAAAAAAAAAAAAAAGGAAACAGTGCTTTAAGTATGTTGAACCAGAAAGGCAGCCAGGGAAGCTCAGCTTCCCTGGCTGCAATACTCACCCTTTTTTGAGGAAGGGATCCCTTACAACAATTGGGTACTCTGATTAATATTCCTGTGATTACAGAGACAAACAATGAAGAAGCTATGTTTCAAACTGTACATGCTTCTAAGATGGATATTAAGATGATTATTCAGGAGCTACTGCAAGCTAAGTCCACTCTTCAAAATCAGAAAGGTTTTGAATCTTTAGCTATATAAAACGGGCAACTCTTGAGACAACAACACCCTTGTCCCAAATGAGTTTCAAATAGCCCTGTGCATCAAGCAGATTGTCTATTGACAAAAAAAAATAATTGCAGGCTCTTTGTCATTTAATACAAGATCAATTAGAGGTTTATCATAGAAAATAGTTTGCCAGTCCTTGAAATGTTCCTGTGCTTTTGGTGAAAAAGAAGTCACGCAGTTGGAGGTTGATAACAGATTTGAGAGCATTAAATAATGTAAAACCAACAATAGGTCATGTACAGCTCAGAATTCATTTACCTTCTCTATTAACTAAGTCTTAGACTATAATAGTAATAGACTTAAAGATTGATATATTTTTATGAAACCTTTGAATGAGAAAGATCTGGAAAATATTGCTTTTC
Organism: Acomys russatus; assembly: GCF_903995435.1. Taxonomy (NCBI): domain Eukaryota; kingdom Metazoa; phylum Chordata; class Mammalia; order Rodentia; family Muridae; genus Acomys; species Acomys russatus. The sequence goes on along the minus strand of NW_026131772.1, from coordinate 532,322 downwards.
AGTACCAACATTGAACTGTAGTTGTAAAAAAAGAGAAACCATTAGAAGGAACATTCACAGGGAATGTTGAATAGTCCCACTATAAGCAAAAATTTTGTGTAATGGCTTTGGAAATAAATTTCAGAAAGTTTCCTCAGTCGATCATTTTTTATTATATGGATGATATTCTGTTGGCAGATATTTTAGTTATTTAAAAAAGCTGTATAAAAAATACAATGAATTCTACCATGTTAGGGATTACAGATTGCTGTAGAAAAATACAGAGAGGAGTATCCCTTACCTATTTAAGCTATAAGATATCTGTATGAGAAATTAATCCAGAAAAGGTATAGAATAATCGAAAACACTAAATAACTCTCAAAAATGAATGGGAGACATTAACTGGTTTATGCCGACAAGTGGACAGATAACTATGAAATAACTATATAGTATATGGAACAAGTCTTCTGAAGAGAAACTATGCCTTGTATATTGCTCTTATTTTATCTCATAAAAGTTGACCAGGTCCATTGCCAAAAAGAAATGAGGAAATTGACCAAGAGGTCATAGTAAATATGCTCAAAGTCTCTGAATATCATGAAAAACATCATTTTAATGGCAAGGAATTGAAGAAAACATTCCCTATTGCATGTGAACCTGCCAAAGAAATATTGAATCAGTGTCCTACATGTCCTTTATATAAAGCCATCACTTTAAATGCTGGAGTTAAGACTAGGAATATGAAATATAAATGATTAATGTGTATTATTTTCCAAAATTTGAAAAATTAAAAATATACATAATACAATCGATATCTATTGAGATTTTAGATGGGCAGCTGCCTAAGTTATGAAAAGTATGATAGTGTAATTATTCATTTATTGGAAATAAGGGCAATTATAAGAATACTTGCCCAGATTAAGACTGACAATACCCCTGCATATGAGTCCCACAAGAAGACATTTTTTATTTTATACAATTAAACGAATTACTGCTTTGCCATATGAACAAGCAGGGCCAGCAATTCTTGCAAGAGCTAATTGTACCTAAAATTAAATGCTTATCAAACAAGAGGAAGGTTTAAGACCAACAGGGTCAGGTTAAATAATGCTTTGTTGTCTTTCCATTACTTTAATATTGGTGATGAGGTGATAACAGCTGCCTAAGTTATGAAAAGTATGATTGTGTACTTATTCATTTATTTGAATATGGGCAATTATATGAATACCTGCCCAGATTAATACTTATAATACCCCTGCATATGAGTCCAACAAGAAGAAATTTTTTATTTTATACAGTAAACGCTTTACCATATGTACCACTATTGCCGGCAGTTCTTGAAAGAGCTAATTGTACTTAAAAATAAATGCTTATTAAACAAGAGGAAAGTTTAAGACCACCAGGGTCAGGTTAAATAATGCTTTGTTGTCTTTCAATTACCTTAATGTTGGTGATGAGGTGATAACATTAGTTGATAAACTTTGGCTTATAGAAATAAGTGAGCAGTTATGTCAAGCAAGTAAAGTTTTTTGCGTCTGGGCTTGGAACCTGCAATAATTTACAGATGGGGCCAGGGGTATGCCCATGTTTATAAAGAGAGTGAAAAATATGGTGGCCAAATAAATTTATAAATGGTGCAGAAAATGATTCAAGAACTCAATCTGTGCTTTCCATAAGGTAGAACATGGAGAAAAGAGTGGAGAAATGGAAAATAATTATAAGAACATTTTAAGTTTTGTGATGCAGAGAATTGTGTGCAGAGAAACACTTGTCTACAACTGAACCACACCACCAGATCTTAGGAGTGAGATTTTTTTCTCTAATAATTTTTTTTATAATTTAACTTGATGACAGTATTATATATAAAATTTAGAGGGGGAATTAATGAGACTGCGGTTGATATAATATCATGCAATGTTCCTGATGCAAATCTATGTTCCCCTGTATTCTTAGGCAATACCCAAACAAACACATAAAATGAAAAAAATGATACAATAATATTACAATTATCTAAACTAAAAGATACATGTTACAGATACTCATAATAGTGGCAACATAATTAGAAAACTAACAATCGTAATACCCCTGTGAGAGTTAATCAAATAAAAAAAGAGTATCTTAAAATAAAATTTTAATACATTTTTACACATACATTTACATTATTGCAAATATATACAATAAACTACTTACATCAAGAGGAACCATGAAAGAAACAGGAATTATATAAATGTCACATTCAAAATGTTTTCTATATTTGTATTTGAGAACTTTGACTAAAACATTTTCCTATCTTCTTGAGTGTAAAATAGTGAATTAAAATCTATTCCCTATCATATCTCATCTCTATCAACATATATCTCTCTAATTGTAAAATCATCTTAATCCCTAAACAACTCATCTACTTGTAGAATTAAACAATCTGGTCTTCAACCACATAAAATACTTGAGAAGAGATAAATATTATTTACATTAGTAAATCAAATATGCAGCCTCAAAAAAAATGACAAAGATATTTTGCTACCTGAGCAGTTGCCAGAAACTCTCCTGTTCTTTTCCACTCCCCTCAACAGATGCAAATCCCTTTAAACTAAAGAGCATGAAAAGGAAGCCCTAGCCTCTAGACTTCCTTCTCCCCCCTCAAAAAATAGCCATTAGCTACAAAAGTGAAAGCAGGTGGCACTGTGTACTCTCATGTGATTCTCCCCTCCAGAAACAATGTCCATAAACTGTCTTCAAGCTGACAGCACATTATTATAACCCCGTGAGAGATGGTGTGGTGGAATCTGTTTGAACTTGTTTACCTTTTCAGCATGAAGGCAAGTTCAGTTCACCCACCTGGTGAGCTCAGGAGTTACATCTCACTGTACCTCATGGATGTGAAAAACGAAATACACCACAGTGTCCAGACATTTTCAGTTTAAATTCTATACCTGCTCATTTCCATATAGAAAGGAGTATGCTTGCTTATATAGAAGGAAATATTATATACACAGAGATATAGATATGCTTATCCATTATCTTCCTGTGGGATCAAACATTTATCACAATTCTTAATCCCAAATGCATTATATATTATATTAGAAAGATCATTATTAAGACTATCAGCTTCAAATAATTGTGCAGGTATTTTGATAGGAATTCCCTTGAATCCGTAAATTTATTTTCAGAAGATGTCCATTTTTACTTGTTAATTCTCGTAGTCCACACAAAAAGGAGAATATTCCCTCTTCTCATGTCAACTGCAATCTCTTCAGAATTTTGAAAATGTTTTCAAACAAATCTTTCACTTGCTTGGTTAAAGTAAATCCTAGATATCTTTTATTCTTGTGGCTAACATCAAGGGTGAAGTTTTCCCAATTTTTTTCTCTGCATGATTGTCAATTATACATAGGCGAATTTGTGAGGTAAATTGGTATCCAGCCAATTTTCTGAAGGTGCTTGTCAGCTGTAGAAGTTCTCTCGTGGAATTTTTCTGTCACTTATGTACACTTTCATATCATCTGCAAATAAGAATAATTAGATGTTTTCCTTTTCCGTGTGGATCCCCTTGCTCTCTATTTGTTGCATAATTGCTCAGGCTAGAATGTACAAGGAAAGAGGCCCAGAAGGGAAGACATACTATTAGGACTCTAGTTGACAGAAACATAGAAGAATGGGGAAAGGGAAGGATACAGTGGGTCCTAGAAACCTCCACGTAGAACATTATGATGGGTGGACCTGGGCCCAAGGGTCCTGCACAAGCAATGGAATGAGCCAAGGACAATGTGTGCAGTAAACTTTGAACCATACTTACATCTGGCCAATGCACAGGACATTCTCGACATTTGAGTGAAGAGTGAGGAGTGACATACACATGAACTCTGGTGCCTCATATTTGACCACGTACCCTGGATGGGGAGGCCTGTTGGCACTTAGAGGAAAGAAAGCAGCCTACCAAGAAGAGACTTGATATCCTATGAGCATAGACACTGAGAGGAGGTACCCTTTTGTCACAGTCATAGGGGATAGTAATAGGGAATAATTGGAAGGGAGGGAGGGAGAATTAGGAGGAAATAATGATTTGATAACTAGAGATGTAATTTGAATAAGTCAATAAAAATAGTAAATTAAAGATTATCAGATTTGGTCTACTCTTTTCCTCCACATCTTTTCATGGCACAGTAGCAGCTAATAACTGGGCCTATACATTGAGGAAAGTTGTGTAGTGTACCTTGAAGATATTGAGGAGACATATTGTAGACTGTGGGTATTGTTCACCCTGACTGAGCTGGAGAAAGGTTCCATGTAAATATCTGTCCCACACACTGTGTTCTCAAGCCCTCTGAAGCCTTGTTCCTGAGCCCCTGATGCATTCCCAGTTAGCCCCTCACTCCCACTACCTGCTGTGATTGTAGCACTGTTGATGACAGTCTGTGCTCTTTGTATAATCCACTGATAATCCTCCTCTCAGGCTCTCTGACACTTGACTTCTCCCTGCTTGCCTGATGAAATATCAATGTGTGTGGCCAGGATCCTCACCTTTCCATCTACACCTTTTCTTTTTTTTCACTTTTTAAGTATTTTTCATCATTTTCTTCAGATGTTTTTAATTTTGGGTTCAAATTCCTCTTTTTCTAAAGTTTAAATCCCACTTCTTTTTCTTCTATTCATCCTGTTTTCAATTTCTTTCCCATTTTCTCCTTTTACTTAATTTTCCCTTTTTCTACCTCCTGTTTTTTTCATTCGTTCCTGCAACTTTTTCTTCAGGTGTTTTTTTTTTTTTTTTTCTAATATTTTTCTTACTTTCTGTTTCATGTGGTTCTCAGCTTTTATTCTTTTTTCTTCTCCTCTACAACTCCTTGTGTTTCTTCTCATTTTTCTTCTGTTTTCATCCTTTTACTCAACTTATTGCTCTTTTTAGTTGGTTGTTCTAAAACTTTAGCACAATTTTCTTATCCTTTTTATTCTTTTTCTTTATCCTTTCTCTTTTTTCTCCTTTTTAGACTTTTCTTTCTTGCTATCTTATTCATCTTTTTCCTTTTTATTTTCTTCTTTTTCTTCATTGTATTTTCATTTTTCTTTTTTTCATCCTTCTCAATGTTTTTCTTCTTTTCCTTTCCTTTCTTATATTTTTCTTCTTAATCTATAATTTATTCAACTAATATGTAAAGAAAAAAAAGTAACACTTTTAAAAAGTGCCACTACCTACCATAATTGATATGAAACTTAAAGCAGATTAAATCATGAAGGCAGATCGTATCCAACATAAATACCACGATGTAAGTCTTCATACAGGGAAGAGTAGGACAGTCTCATTATAAAGGTCCTTTATATTATTCTTCAACAAGCACACAGATTGACACTCCATGTTGAGCACCTTTTAAATGGCAATAATGTATTTTCCAGTTCTCTATTTTTCGTGTCTTGTTTGTTTGCTTATTTTTCATTTTTATGAAAGATATACAAGCAGGATTATATAAGATACTCAGGATTTTAAATTTATTACAAAAAACGTAACTGAAGACTCATTCAATCATTGCTATTTTTATTTAAAATTCAACATTTAGAGATAAAAATAACCTGTTAAAGGACATGACTGAAATTTTCAAGATTTACTTGTTTTTAATACCTAAGTAGTATACCATTTTGTAAATGTTCCACACTTTCTTTATTCATTCCTTGGTTGAGGGACATCCAGGCTGTTTTGATATTCTGGCTATTACAAATAAAGGTACCATGAACATAATTGATCAAATGTCTTTGTGTTATTGTGGATCATCTTTCAGATATGTGCCCAGGAGTTGTATAGTTAGTTCTTGTCTTAACACTATTCTCAATTATAAGGTAGTGGACCTTTGTCTAAAATCAAGTGTAGTATCAGTATTCTAAATTATCTGAGAAAACACCAGTTGGTTTTTAATGATATTGTACAAGTTTGTACTCCCACCACCAATAAAGGAATGTTCCCCTTTCTCCACATCTTTGCCTGCATGTACTGTAACTTGATAATTTTATCTTAGCCATTCATATGTGTGTAAGATGGAAGTGAACAGTTGTTTTGATTTGTATTTCTCTGATAAAGTAAGGATGTTGAACATTTCTTTAAGTATTTCTCAGACATTAGTATTCCTCTGTTAAGAATTGTGTTTGGTTTGTACAACCACTTTGGAAATCTATCTGGTGCTTTCTCAGAAAACTGGGAATAGGGCCCCCTCAAGACTATGAATATACTCAGAAAATGCTCCACCACATAACAAGGACAAACGTTCAACCTTGTTCATACCACCTTTATTCATAATAACCAGAAACTGAAAACAACCTAAATGTCCCTCAGTTAGAGAATGGATAAAGAAACTGGTACATGTACAACTATGGAATACTACTAAGCTATTAAAAACAAGGAAATTCTGAAATTTGTGGACAAATTGTTAGAACTAGAAATGATCATACCGAGTGAGTTAACTCAGAAGCATAATGACTGACATGGTATATACTCACTTATAATTGGACACTAAACCAAAAGGCATGTTCCACGAAAGTCTTCACTTATCAGTAGATTAGGATGGATGTGAGGACGTTTTATTTGGACTCTAGGTAAAAGAAATATAGGAGATGGTGTAATAGAAAGACCCAAAGTGTCCTAGAATCCTACAAGAAAAATATTATGATGGCTGGATCTGGACACCGAGGGCTCTGCTCAAACTAAGGCTCCAACCAAAGACAATACAAGCAGTAAAATTTGGACTCCTACTCTGATGTAGCCAATGCACAGGACATTCTCCAGGGTTGTGTGGAGAGTAGGGACTGACTCTGACATGAACTCTGATGTCCCATATTTGACTACTTCTCTTTGTTGGGGAGGCCTGGTGGCACTTAAATGAATGGTAAGCAGGCTCCCAACATGAGACTTGATAACCTATGACCATATAGTGGGTGAGGAGGTCTCACTCAGTCACAGACCTAGGGGAGGGGAGTAGGATGAAAATGGGAGAGAGGGAAGAATGGGAGGATAGCAGGGATTGGATAACAATAGAAATGTAATCTGAATACATTTTTAAAAATTAAATTAAAAAATCGAAATCAGATTTTCTTTGGTTACATCACAATAAAACACCCAGAATATTTATACTTATATATTTCATGCAAATATTAAGATTTAAGTTTTGACTTGCAAAATTCATATCAATTACCATACAGACATAAGTTTCCTTGTGACATGTAGCCACGTTTTTGGCACTGAACATCTTCACTCACTTTACTTCTTCAGTGCTATTATCCTATTGCAGTCAACCCCTGAAGTGCCTTGTTTTCATGTCCACTGTGTTGGGCTACAAAACCCTTTATCACTCATGAAGATTTCTCACTGTTTCCCACTCCTTTATCCCTTTCTGTTGCATACACCTTTACAAGCAGATACTCCCAAGTAAAAGAACATTTCAAAAACAAGTATGGAGGATATTTTTGTGATAAGCTTTGATATTTGTCTTTCAGAGATTGGGTTAATTTGTCTCCCATATTTCTTCTGTGACTTTGATATAGCTTTTAAATGAAACTTACATCAGTAAGAGAGGCTTCATTAGATTTAAAATTTCAGGCCAAAGACTGTCTTTGAGGAACCTTCAGGCGGGAATCCGAAGCCATTCCTCCTTGATCTTTCAGAGGACATTAACTCACACAAGGGAGCATAATTTCCATGAATAAAAGCTGCTTTCTGACAGGCTCTTTGCCTCACTCAGCCTCATTCATAGTTATTATTTTAAATTCTGTCTTTATTTTATTTATGACATTATAAAATTATTAAAACAAAAATATAAAGTATGTAAAATATTAATCCGCTAATGATCCTTTTATATAATTTTGCGACCTCATCTGAAACTCCCACAAACCCAACAAGCCATGAACCAAGAGGGAAGGTTTCCACATTTACTTTATGCTGAATGGAAAAGTTGTCTCATGAAAAATTTTTAAAAACTGTTTGGTAATGAAACATTGAAAATTTATACAGTGTGGAAAAGCATTGATACTTTTCTAGTTTAAGATAGTGTAATATTTTTGTATTAATGAAAGTGAAAATAATTGCTTTTCCTGAGGATAAAATACAAATATCTTGTGATCTTGCACATCGAAAAATTTATTAAGTTGTTTATGAAAAGCATAAAAACAATGAGTGTGTAATGCACCTAAAACATCACTGACATACTTTACTGGAATGTTAAATAATTTCTATAATATTAATTAGTATTAATATAATTAATATGCCTTGTAAAAGTATTCATTAAATATGGATATATACAAATTTGAAATAAAACACACTGTGAATGATTATTTTAGTCAAAAATTTAAAATTACATATACTTGTATTTTATGGTTATAAATTTAATCTAATTATATACTGTTGTTTTTATTTTTAAAAATTTAATCCATGAAATAAAATATAAATTTAAAATAAGATCATGTCATAAACAGATAGACATATACATATCTGTAGTTATGATTTCATATATCTTAACATCAATTGCTTTTTGATACAAAGCCTTGTAGAACCGTTCACTGTTTTTGGAACTTCTATTTAGACAAATCACAACCTACCCAATAACCATCAGTCACATTCACTAAGGATAATATTTGAACAAATGACAACACTCACTCTCAGAACAAATAATAATTATCGAAGTTAGTGTTTTTGACCAATCACAGCCTTGCTATTAACAGTAACCACAATCATTAAAATATGTGTTTTGACCAATTACAATCTTGCCTCTTAGGACCAATCATAGTCCTTGGCTTTTATGTTCTCAGGCATTCTCATAATCCATGTGAATTCTAGAGTTGCCAGGATACAGTAAGCACAAGGCCACTTTACTTTAAGTGGAAAATATGGTAAAATTGACTCCTTGGAGCCCTCTGGTAAGGGCAAAATGCAGAGATTTTTTTGCCTAACTTTCTAGAAATAATTGATAAAGGAATGAAGATCTTCAGGTGTTTATTGAGGAATTCATTATTTCATATTTCAGTTATAGAAGTTTCAGTCTAATCAAAATTTATGTATTTAAGTATATACCTTATTTAAGCTTAATTATCAACTTCCTGATTATGAAATAAATTTCTGTTCCTTGAATAATACTATTTATACAACAGTTAAAAATCTAATGCTATACAAAGGCAAAAGGGCCAGACTAGCTGCATTTTTAAGTACCCAAAAGTTGTATCACAAGAGAGATCCAGTACCAACAATATGTGAAGGATCTTGGGTGAACTCTGATAAATATTATAGAGGATTCTATAAACTGTATATGGTATATGACATAGAATATGGAGCAGGGGATAAAAGTATATATAATTCATTTAACATTGGATGTATGAAAGAGAGAAGTAAATTAAATTCATCTATATATATGAAAGAGGAGCGATATGAGATACATGGAAACAAGAGGACAAGTGCAATTACCCTATTGGGAATTAAAGAACTTTCAGTTAAACCCTTGGTGGCTCTTACTGCAGTGTCAATAATTCTCAAATCCTAAAAAGGGTGAAACCTAAACCACTGGAGCCTCCCTGCCCAATTTCAAAAAAAAACCTGAAAAATTATGATTCCATGTTTTAAATTCTACTTAATTCTCAAAAGTGTATAATTTGTAGGATAATAATGACTGTCCTTGACAATTCAAAACCTAATTTAAAAAAATTAAAATCATTTTATTTTATACTTGCATGAGATATTCTTAGTTTACACATAGACAAAAACATATCAGCAAATCAAAATGAAAGACAGAAACCATTCTCTTATCTAATCCAGAACAAATATTTGTTCTTAAAATCAACTATATTTAAATTTGAATTAAATTTTGTACCAAATATGACCTTCTTCATAACTTTGAACATTGCTGAAATAAATGGAAACATTAAACATTATACTGTAGCATTTTGTAAGCATGATATCTAAATTATTGTGGATACAAACACTTTTTTTCTAATTTTTTAGAAGAAAATATTTAACACTTGTTTTAAAGCATCATCATTATTAAGCATTATCTTTCTCTTCTGGCATGTACAGAACTATACTCTGAGCTATTGAGAATTCTCAATTGAATTTTTATACCTTTGTAAAATAAAAAATTTTAAAAAATATTATCAAAACATATCACACAGATAAGGCATTAGATTGAATCTTCAGTGTGTTGAGTGTCACCTTTACTGTGGAGGAAAAAAAATCCTCCTTTTCATCTAAATGCAATACTTTACCATTTCATTGCATTTATTGGAAAAGTAACTGAACTTACAACTCTGGTAATGAAAATGACATGTCAATCTGATATAATTGGGAAATTAGTTGGGATACTCAATATGATTATCTAGGTTCTATATATAATTTAAAAAGCAAAATAAAACATTCTAAGAATATTTTAAAAGTCACAATGTTACATATGTTAAATATTGAACTAATAATTAATTTGATGTTTTGCAATAACACAATAAAAGTAATTGTGGATGAGGACTCTTATATGTTGACAATCCTAAACTGGAAATCTACACATTCAGTAATGTGATGAGTTAAAAGAAAAAGTGTGTGTGTGTGTGTGTGTGTGTGTGTGTGTGTGTGTGTGTTTGATTGGTTTAGCAGAAAACTGGTGATAGAACTCAGAGGAATTTGCTGAAAGGTGAATATGATCCAAACACCAGAACAAAATTTTCAAGAAACTAAATTTAAAAATCAATAAAGTTTGGACAACAAAATTTATGTAATCTATATTTCAAAATTGGTAGAATTCTAATGGTCATCACTTTTTAATTTTTATATATAACAAAGAAAGAGGAAAAAAATCCCAGTCTCAGTAAAGTATTATGGGACTCATATTTGGAAGTGAACATTCATCATGGAATTCCAATTAAAAACATACAAGATGTCTTAAAAAATGATAAATTATTCTACTTTGGTACTACAAAAATATTAATCTGACATAAGAGAAAATCATGAAGATGCTTGTCATCTCCAGTTCTTAAAAACTGAAATTAAAATTGAGTTCATGAATTACATTTTTTCTTTGTATATCCTATGATTGACAGGCACCAATCCTGAGTGAAAATATTCATTTGGTGAATATAAACTAAGAAAACCTCCTTTCCTGTTGTTCCCTTTCATATAGTTGGTCTGCCTCATATGGTATTAGTGGGAGAGGAAACTAATAGTCTTGCTGAGACTTAATTTTCCAGGAAATGTTTCTCTGAGGAGAAGGGGAAGGGGAATTGGGTTTGTGGGATGGGAGGGTGGTACTGGCAGGAGAGAAGAGAAGTGTCTGTGACCAGGCTGTAAATTGTTTAAATACATTGATCAATGAAACAAGAAATTCAAGCAGTGTGAAATTAAATAAATCATGTAATCCAAAATAGTCCATTGATAAAATTATAATCAAAATATATTGTATGAAAAATTTTAAAACAATATATATATAATATAAAAATAATATATAAAAAACATTTTCAATCATTGTTAAAAGCAAGAACTATACCTGAAATTATATTAAAGATAAACCCATTTGTCAAGTTGCATAGACAATTAAATTTTTCATTAACACGTACCAAATAGAGAAAGTGAAACGGATTTAGGGTAAATAATCATGTTTTTTGAGGAAAAGAATACATAAACTAAAGCAATGAAACATTACAAATTAATAATTGATCAGATTCAGTCTTGATCATGTTACACTGATTCGAGATAATAATACATAATCAAAAGGGGGTTTGAATTTATCTCTCATCCATATGTTGTTTTCATATTACATATTACTGTTTACAAGCAATATGTAATCTCTAACATTTGATAAATTGGGCTTCTGATTACTAAAATCCATATGATTACACAAATATCAAATCCACTCACTTATCTTTAGAAGGAGTTCTTGTGATATTTCTGCTTGAGAATTAGTCAAGATGAATCTCATCACTCAAACATGAAGTTGTTTTTATTTAATATACTTTCATTGATGTTCCAAATTTTTCAGGCTACAAGATTGACAGTACTTGCTGCATATTTGTCCACATAATCAAATTACAAATATGAACATGACCTAATCATTTTTCCTAATTCCTCATTTACCTTTCCTGCATAGATCAGAAACAAAAGAATTTTCTCAAGTTTCATCCCTTGTTCTCATTTACTTTGTCTATGATTTAGTGACTAAATTTCATCTACAGGCAAGGACTTTTAAAATAAAATTATTTATGATGCAATCTAGTTATCATTAAATATATATCTTCAATATGAGAGTCATTTTCATGTATGTATGTATGTACATATAGCATAAGTGAGCATGAGTATGTGTTTTAAGTCTGTGTGTAATATATCTAGGATGTTGTTTCTAGTTCAAAAACAAAATTTGTGTTTGGTTCTTCCTGTCCAACTTCACCTGTTCATTTTCAAGAACACATATGTCTGATTACAACATCTTTGATCTCAGGCTCCAGGGTATCTGTGGCCCTCTACTGGCCTTTGTGGGTAAATGGAGACCCAAGGGTGGCATAGGACTTCCTCTTTACTAAGGAACTTTAATAGAAAAGTCACAGAGAAAATTACTGTATTCAAATTTGTAGTTAGTTTCCTTTTCAAACAAAAAAGCCTGCATGAATATTCTTCCTAGCCGCAATGGGAGATAAAGAATAAATTGCATTTACATTTCTACAACCTCTGAAGAGGCTTAAAACTGGTGCCTTTCAATTACTTCAGTGACAATAAGGAGAGACTTAGACAAGAATGTCTTTCTTTGATAGTTTGCTAGAAAACTGTGTATAATATGGGTGAAAGGGGTGGTAATCTATCTCTAAATACTTGATTGTCTTCACTGATTAGGACTGTGAAGCTTGAGGTGTCTTTCCCTGGGGGGAGGATGACTGGCAACGGGTCCACAGGCAGAGTCATCATGGATGTGAAATCACTTATGCAGAGTCCAAGAAAGACTGTCCTGGCCCAGTGTATTCAAAAGGACCAGGATTCAGCCAGAAGAGCTGGCCCAACTCGGCCAAGATGAGAGAATCGAAAACAAATTTCATGAGCCAAAATATTGTGCCAGAGGTATATCTGACATGGAGAACAGCAACCAAGCAAGGAGAGTGAGAGGAACCAGAGGCAGGGCCTGGCTATAGACCATGATCTTGCTTATGTCTGTGTAGAGGTTCCTTAGATTGGATATTTTAAAAAAAGGGTTGTGTAGTTCACAGTGCTGGAAGTTCACAAACAGCGCCAAGCCCCAATTTATGAAAAAATTTAAAATTATTTCACTTTAGGTATACTGGTGTTTTTCCTGCATGCATGCTATGTGTGAGTGTGACAGATTGCCTGGAACTGGAGTTACACACAGTAGTGAGCTACTATATAGGGTCCCATTTTAACCTTATCCTCTTTTTCTGGAAGAGCAGCCAGTGCTCTTAAACATTGAGACATCTCTCCAACTCCAAGGGACCAGTTTATTTTTAATAGATACAGAATATCACCACCTCCTGATACTACTTCTATATAAACGAAATATTCTTCAAATTGGAATCGTTACAGCAAACATTGTGTTATAGTAATTTGTATGTATGTGTTCACGTGGATTCACAAAGAAAAGTGTGTGGAGGCTAGAGGTTCTTATTAGGTGATTCAGCTAGGCTTTGGCCACCAATCACCAGAAATATCCTTGTTTTTGTCTTCCAATATCTTCCAATGGTAAGATTATAGATAATTACACAGTTTTTTACATGGGTACTGGGGATCCAAATTCAGGTCCTCATTGTTACACCACAGGTACTTTACCCACTGCGCCATGTCCTAGCCTGGAACTTTTTTTTTTAAATATTTATTCCATTTGTGTGCACTGAAGTGGGTGTGTGTGAGTGCAGATGCTGAGGTAGCCAGATCCTCTGGAGCTGGACTTATAGGCAGTTGGAAGCGGCCTAACCAGGGTGCTAGAAATTGGAAACCAAATTGAAGAACTCTGCAAGAGCAGTGTCCACTCTTAGCTGCAGCCATCTCTCCAGGCCCAGCCTGGAATTCTTGACTCTCAGCTGTTGAGACATGTCAGCCATCATCCAGAGTAAGGGGCTTCTTCTCCATCATGATGTGTCCCCATCATGTCTCTGTCCTCACTGTCATGGATAGCCTTGGACCAGAATAGTGCTTTCAAATGCTACAATTCCATGAGCAGTTATCAAACAATGAACAATAAAATACTCATGTAAGCAAACTCAGGTTCTTTACTGTAGCTAAATTCATAGAACCGAGAGCCCATCTTGCTGAGAAAAATCAGAAAATTCAAAGGAAATGTCACAAACAAGACAAAGATCAGCTAAGATATTATCTTCTGCTATGTAAACATGACAGGAAAACAAAATAATGGATTTTGGGTTGCATTTACTTACTTTTTTAGTATGTGTGGACTGTGTGTGTGTGTGTGTGTGTGTGTGTGTGTGTGTGTGAGAGAGAGAGAGAGAGAGAGAGAGAGAGAGAGAGAGAGAGAGAGAGAGAGAGAGAGAGAGAAGACAGCCTGTGGGAACTGGTTCCCTTTTAAAAAGTGGATCCCAGGGATAGAACTCAGGTTGTCATACTTGCTTGCAAGTACCGTTACCCACTGTGCCATCTAATTGGCCTTAAACTTTTTTGCGGGGGTAGGGGGTGGGTGGATTCCATCTCCATTTTTTATTTTGTTCTTGTTTTCTGAGACAGGGTTTCTCTGTGCATCCTTGGCTGCTGCTGAACACTCCACCAGGCTTGCCTCAAAGTCACATGAATCTGCCTGCCTCTGCCTCCTGAGTGCTGATATTACAGGCCTGTGTGGCCATCCCCAAGTGAAGAACATGTTTAGCATATGGACTTCTAGTTCCCAGGGGTGACAGACATGTCTGAACATTGGAAAGGTGTAATCAAAAGCCTTGTTTTAAAAATATTTCAGCAAGATCATAAAATTATGTATCTGAAAAACATGAAAAGGCTTCATGGTGTAACTATGTATACCTGTTTTTCCTTTTGTTTTAACTGTGTTCATTCTGTTATTATTTCTAATTTCTAGAAGCTAGCCCAATCATTCTATCTGAAGATGAGAGAAAATCAAATTACATATGGAAACATCTTGGATCTTAGATGTTTAACTAAGCCAGTCTCGAAAAATAACTTGGGACAGGGATGTGGCTTTCAGGTAGATCATTTGTCAGGGACATGCTGGGCCTTGAGTTTGAGTACCAAAATCTCAAAAATAATTTCTTCCTGAAATCTTATGGATTAAAGTAGGGATTTTCAAAATATCTATTCTTAAAAATGTTTCTGAATTTGACACTTGGTGGTCGTTTTACTATGCATCCTGGCATAGTGTGGAAGACTTTTTCTTCCAAGTCAAATGCTTTTGCTACCCCTACAACCATTTAAGATGTAAGGCCTTCATTGATATCCTTACAGAAATCCAGAAATCGGAAATATGAACAGGAAACCAAGCCCGTTCTTAAGCAGTTCCTGGCCAAGGAAACCTGAACCACATCTTAGCTGCTTTAAAGGAGCTTCAAAACAAAGAAGCCAAAAGGACCCTAGGGCAAGGAACTCTGTGAAACTGACATTTCTGAGACATTCCCTTCAGGGAGGGAAGAGGTACTGAAATTCATCACATTGAATCTGGCTTGCCTTGCAGACCAGAAGTCAAAATGTCTCCTTGCCTGTATAAATGCTACCTTGGAGCTAAGCCCTTCAAAATGGCAGCTGTTGTCAAGTCGCAGCAAGGTTTGAGATCTTAACCTTGTAGCAAAATATGGGGCTGTTCCCCCACTGACTCGAAGAAGAAAAGTCCCAGGGCTCAGCTGTGCTCCAAGTGGTGCCCCACTTCCTGCTTCATCAGCCCATGTGGACCTCGGCCATGCTCAACAAGAGTTAGCGCAGCTCCTGCATTTGAGGTGAGGTGCTGGAAGGTTCAACGCACAGTGGGAAATCGCATCTCCAGGTGGCTCTTAGAGACACTAGGAAGCCCTCATTGCTCTGTTACTGTAGGTGGGATACCAGCGCTGGTCTGAACTTCTAAGTCCTGTGGTTACTCTCTGCCTTGCATCCACAGGGTTCATTCTTCTAGCAGGCGGCCAATACAAGGCTCCCTTGGCATAGATTATAAGGAAACCGGCGAAACACTTAAGAAAGAAAATTCCTTCCCAAACACCCAGAGTGTAGTTGCTATGGCAGGGCTGTGTAGGAACTTGGGGACTCCCTCAAGGAACTGGGTGTTGGAGAGTCACATTGTAGGGGAAAAATTAATGCCATATTCTATATATAATTTATATTCTACAATTAATGCCATGGTCAGTGAGAAAGTTGTCCTCCAGGTGATTGCACTAACTTCCTGCATTCTGGGAAAGACCACGCACTGGTATAAACTAAACCTCACAGCACTCTCTAGAATATACAACTAACACCCAATGATCCCTGGATATTCAGCCTCCTAGACCCAACCTGCTAGAAAGTCTGCATACCTGAGACTCACAACTTTCTCTGGCAATATGGTCCACACCCAACTTGCCTAAAGGACTACATTCCTGAGACTCATTACCCAACATATGTTTTTGTCCTTGCTTCCCTGTGACACCCCCCACCTCTAATTACAGTTTTTCTTATAAACCCATTGCCCTTTATGACCAGGTACGACTCTCCTAACTTGCTGCTTCAGGAAGGATTGTGATCAGAAGCTCTGAGCTTCGGTTTCATTGGTATCGAATCCTGGTGGTCTTTTCTGGGGGTATTGCTCTCTGGGTAATGTCGGCATAACAACATTTGGATACAGGACAAAAAGTTGGTGCTCCCACCAAGGGGGTCGCCCACATGCTTTCTGCCTGATTGGCAGAAGCGCTCAGACTTTTCTTTATTCCACCATGAAGTACCTGCCCATAGAAAGGCCCTGCTACAATGAGCATATGGAGCCTGTGGACCCCAGGAGGCTTGTGGGCACTTCTTTTTGTGCATGAAACTCCATAGACTGGAACATCCCTCCTAGCAGTCCCCAGGAGCTGAGGCTGGCTGACCTCAGATGCCACAGCAGCAGGGTCCAACTGCCCATCATCACTGTGGTGACCCTGGGGTGTGGATAACTGAAGACACAGTGCCAGGACCCCACACCAGGCTGACTGGACATGGTCGTTGTGCCCTGGGAAGAGCTGAGAGGTCACTTCTGCTAGTGTGCCAGGCCCACAACTCACCTCATCCTGGGTAGCTTCCCAGCTGACCCCACAGGACTGGGGCAGGGGTGTCAGCTCAGCAAGGACTTACCAGTAAAGATACATAAGTGTGTCAGTTATCATAAGGTGATAGGCTGCAGAACTGATGCCAAGGGCATGGAGGCTTTAATTTTCTTTGGATCTCCTTAGGTCGTCTCTTCACTGAACGGAGTGTCCCATTTTGATTTCAGCTGAAGGTCCAGTCAAGTGCTAATGAGCTGTTGCTAGGGGAGGGAAGTGATAGGGAGGAGGGGTAAGGCCCTTTGATCTGGCTTTCTTATGTCAGGCAGCAGGAAAGAATGCCTCAGCTATGCTTAAGTTTCTCTGCAGCTCTATGTCTTAGGAATTATCACTGTGACCTGAGACATAGATTTTAATTTGTTGGCTTCAAAAGACAAGCAGGAACTCCTGGGTGAGAAGGGCCTCCATTCCTGGCCTACCTCTAGTCATTGAACCTGGTAGCACTGGAAGGTATGTCACTGCAGGTCCAAGTTTCAGGTTCCTCAGTTTTGAGATGGAGGAGATATACTTGCCTTGCTTGGTGTTCAGCACCAAGTGGGGACAGCATGCTCTGTGAGGACACTCTTTAATCCCTGGTCTTCAGATCACCTTCATAGGCACACAGTGAAAGAAGAAAATGTGATGAGCTTTTTTCTACCTAAAGAAACAGCAGAGCACTAGCTATGATTCTAGGGCCCTTGCAGGCCACCCACTGACCCTTGACTCTTGACCTTATTCTCCCTGGATTTTAAGCCAGGTGAGCTAGCCAGTCAAGAGAATACATAAGTATGCATGCCGCATGGATGTCATGCATCACTTCCAAGAGGATAATGGAGTACCTGGACTGGTTGGTACCATGACTACCTGGCATCTTTGGGGCACCCTTTAGTCCACACTCCTCTGGCTGCTTCGCTTAAGATTCAATATCCTTACCCATCAGGAAAATTAAAATTAAAACTACTTTAAAATTTCATCTCACTCCAGTCATAATGGCAAAACTAAAAAAATAAATAATGGCATCAATGTGGAGGAAAAGGCACACTTATTCACTGCTGATGGGATTACAAACTGGTACAGACACTATGAAAATTATTATGGAGGTTTTTCAAAAGGGTAAATATAGATATACCATATTATCCATCTATATACATCCCCCCCGCTCCTTTTTTTGAGACAGGATTTCTCTATGTAGCCTCGGCTGTCCTAGAACTCATTCTGTCGACGAGGCTGGAATCCTCCAGAAATCTGCTTGCTTCTGCCTCTTGAGTGCTGGGATTACACGCATGCATCACTGCGTGGTGCTATATTCCTCTCTCATGTATATACCAAAAGGATTCCATAACCCAATCTACAGATACCTATACTTGTTCAGCAGTGTTTATTGATTCTCTAGTCATATTAGCCAGAAAATGGAAACAGCCTAAGTGATGAATAATAAAATAAGGTATATTTACACAATGGGATACTATTTAACTATAACCAAAAAAAGATAAATGATATTGGTAATTAAGTGCATAAAAATATTTGGCAGTGAAAGCATGAAATCCAATGCAAAACTCCACAGTTTCTGTTCTAAATGACTATACTAACTATATAGAAATTCAGTGAGGTATATAGTCTTTATTTCCAATGTTTTTATAATAAAGTCTATAATAAATTTAAAGTAAAATTCACAGGTAAATGGATGGAAAAAGAAACATTCATTCTGAATGAGATGACTCAGACTCAGATAGAAAAAGCCCACATATTTTATGTCATCTGTAGATGTTAGCTTTGAATCTTAAGATATATGTTTCATTTGGGATAGCTATAAACATCAGAAAACTGCTAAGGAGGCATCAGAGATGGCTCAGAGGTTAAGAGCACTGGCTGCTCTTCCAGAGGACCTGAGTTCAATTCCCAGGCCCCACATAGTGGGTGACAACCATCTAGAATGAGATCTGGTGCCCTCTTCTGGTGTGCAGGTGTAAATGCAGGCAGACACTATATGCAAATTAATTCTTTAAAAAAGAGAAGAAAACTGCTAAGGGACTGTCTTAGTCTATGTTCTATTGCTATGAAGAGATCCCATGACCATACTAACTTTTATAAAAGAAAGCATTTATTTAGAATTGCTTACAATTTCAGAGTTTTATTATTCTATTATCATCATGGCAGAGAGCAATGGCAGCACACAGACAGACATGTTGCTGGAGATGTAGTTGAGAGTGCTACATGTAAATCCACAGGCAGCAGCAAGAGAAAACAACACTGGGCCTGGTTTGGACATTTAGAATCACAAATTCCACCCCCAGTGACACATTTCCTCCAACAAGCCCACACCAACTCCAAAAAAGCCACACTTCTTGATCATTTTTCTCAAGTAACGCCACTCCCTATGACGAAGCATTCAAATATATGAGCCTATGGGGGCCATTCCTATCCAAACCACCACATTCTGTGCCCTGACCCCCATAAACATATAGCCGTATCATAACAGAAAAGCACTTTCAGGAAAACTTCAAAAGTTCCCATAGTCCATCACAAACTAAACATTGTTTAAAAGTACAAAGCGTAAAATCTCTGAGACTCATAGCATTCTCTTAATCATAAACCCTCATGAAATCAAAATAAAGCAGGTAACATACTTCCAATGTACAATGGAAAAGAATATACATTACCATTCCACAAGAGGAAAAGGGAAGCTTAGTGAAGCAATAGTGGACCAAAGCAGGACTGAAAACCCACAGGGCAAACTCCAAATTTGGCATCTCCATGTCTGAAGTCAAAACATTCTTCAGATCTGCAACTCCTTTCAGCTTTGTTGACTGAAACACGCTTCTTTTTCTTGGGATGGTTTCACCCCCTGTTAGTAGTTCTCCTCACCAAGAAACCCACGGTTCTGCCATCTATAACATTTTGTGGTCTTCAACACAATCCAGGCATCACTGTCACAGCTTCACACAGTTGCTCTCTGGACTTCCATGCAAGTACATGCCTGATACATGACTGGCCTCTATGGTTTTCCTTAGTCATGAGGAAAGATTCCACAACCCTTTTTATCTATCCTTGACTCTAAAGCCAAATCCATGTGGCTTTCATGTTCTGCTTCTTATGGTGGAACTTGGTTCCCCTCCTCCAAATACATCTTCACCAGATTTCTGTTGATGATTTTCTTCACTTCTTATTCTTTACTTTAATTCCTTTTCATAAGTTTGAAACTTAGTAGTATGGGATCCTGTCCTGATCTCACTAATACCTTGATTCCACTTAGCATCAGACTTTTCTTCAAACTTTTTATCTCGTTGAGCACTGGACATAACTCCACTATACTTCCTTTTCTCCTCTAACTGTACACTTTCTATTTCTCCTTGTCTAGCTTGCTCCTTTTCATTATAGATCTCCATAACAATGACAACTAATAACCAAATGACACAGTCAATACGATATTATATTGAAATCTCCTCTGCCAATGACATTAATCCAAAACTCTTCAAATTAGCCTCAGCAAAATTTTAGGAGAAAGGCAGAAAATAGCCACACTCTTTGCCAAAATATGACAAGAACAGTCTCTGGGCCACCTAGTAATATTCTTCCCCTCTGAAATTTCCTAAACTGGATTCCCACACCTCAAATCACCCTCAGCAGTGTCTTCCATTCTCCTCTTATGATGGTCCATCAAGCCCAGCTTAAAGCATTCAACTGCTTTCCTAATACAAAATCCCAATATTCCACATTCCACCAATAAGCAGCATGGTCCGGCCTGTCACAGCAATGCCCCACTCACTGATAACGATTCTGTCTTAGTCTGTATGCTACTGCTGTGGAGAAACACCATGACAATGACAACTTTTATGAAAGAAAGCATTTAAATGAGTTTACTTGAACTTTCAGAGGTTTAGTCCATTACCCTCATGCGAGGGAGAAAGGTGGCATACAAGCAAAAATGCTACTGGGAAAGTTGCTGAAAGTCCTATATCTAGCAGCAGAAAGAGAGTGAATTAGGCTTAGATTTTTGAACCTCACAGCTAACCCTTCTCAAATAGTGCTAAGCCCTAATGGCTAAACATTCATATATATGAGCCTGTGAGAGCCACTGTTACTCAAACTAGCACAAAGGCCATGGGAAGAGAATTTCAATGGGAAGTTCTATAGATCCCTAAATATTATAAGGCATTACTCTTTTTCTTGCCTGCTCTATAGAACTTGATAACAAGATCATATTGGTGATTATGATTCATTCTTGAGTCATAGATCATGGAAAAATCAAGCTTGTACAGACCTAGAAGCTTCATTCCTACTGGCTAGTTTTCACGGTGCTGAAAGGTGCTAAACATATTACCAGAAGGGGAAAGTAATTATTAGTTATATGTGACTATCCTGTCACATTACACCCACTACTGTAATACTGCCATAAACATAATGGGAGAAACCCACAATTATCTGTTTGGATTAAAGTTCTACTCAGCAAGATGAAACCCATACCTGGGCATCATTGTTGCATCAAAACATTCATATGACTACAAAGGTTCTAAGCCTTAGGGGAGAACCTAGCACTATCAATTTGCTAAATACTCATAGTATTAAGCAAACTGCTAATGACAAATTGTTACTCCTGTAAATCAATGCAACTTTCAGCCCTCTTCTGAAAAGCTTCTAATAGAGTATCATAAAAACAGAGAATGACAATTGGCCAAGGTTCAGGGAACAAGAGTCTGCAGAATGCTGAACCCTAAGTGGAACCTACATACCTCGCTCTCTCCTTCCAAAGCTCCGGAACACAAAGCAATGCAGAAGAGGGGATGGAAGGAGTGTAACCAGTTCCATTTATATGGACAGACAGGTGATAAGCCAGGGCTCAGTGGGGTTAACTGTAGGACTGACCTGTGGGCTTATAGTTCCATATATACATGTTAGTCCCATAGTTTTAGGATGTTCCCTGACCTGAGCTGATCCATTCTTCTTACTCCTGAGAGGCAATAGCTATCTGAACATGTGAAAGGAAAGCCAGAGTCCATCCAGTATATCTGAAGCAACCAAAGTCCCTGAAGTCCCAAACAGACCCTACCTAAGGGCTCCCAACATCTGACGCTTCTGAGAAGTCCAGCCACTGCACCTTTTGCCTCCATGCATCAAAGCTTCTTGCTATGGAATGATAAGACAGCATTGTAGAACATGTTGACATACATAATTCCCACAAGAAAGGACTCCTGGGTGTGAGAAAAATCCTAGAAAGGGGACAAAAAACAGCACCCTAGGACCAGTCCTGTCACTTCCTATGTGCTGAAACTTTGGCAAAGGATTAGTGGGTCTTGTGGATTTCAAGAGTCCAACCCTCATTATATTAGATTCTGGCCATGTGACCTAAGACTTTGTGATGTGTGGCTCTGAGATGAGTATAGTCTGGATTGTCTGTCCTTGTGTGCTTGGGACTAAAAGTTCTTGGACACAGCCCACAGTGTTGAGTTACCAGTATGCATACTCTCAAGCTCCCTTTCTTGTTTGTCCAGCCCTTTAAGGTCCTCCCATTTCCACTTGAGATGTCAAGGGCTTCCCTATGCAGAGCAAAGAGAAGGAGGACAACAGCAGAAAAGGTCATCATGAAGAACCTAGGGATCCTGAATCAAAAAGTTGTCTGGGGAGATGATGAACCTTGATAGTTTCTTTTTACTATGTTTGCATATGCCTAGAACATAAAGTTTGGAATATGCCCATATAACAGTTTTTGTATGTGCTATGAATAGTAGTAGATAGACAGACTCCCATTCATGATCTTAGAGCCATTATCCATCATACTGGGCAATACTGAGCCGTGTAACCAACAGTACACACACTAAGATGAGCACATAAAGTTGGGCTTACATACCACAAGTCAGCATGTGCTCTCTTTGAGTACTGAAGACCAGAGACCTAGGGCAACACCCACTCCCACAGCCACCAAGGCAGGTCCACATAATATCTAGAGGACAATGATGTATGGTTATCTGTGTCTCAGAAAAGAAGATCAAAGTGTCTGTAAGCATCTCTTATAACTCCAAGGGTCAGCACCTGGGCTTGTTCTACTGCCTCTGCCCAAATTATATGATCCACAGACCAAAGGAAAAGGACATCAGACATCAGTGGAACCTGTACTTGGTAACAGACTCGAGACTCAAACCTGGTAGCCCTGACACCATGAGGCATTTGGAGGTGGAATTTTTAGCAGGTTCCAGTGGTTTATTGAGGGCTGGAAACTAATTTGATACAAATGGTGGTAAGGCAGGAAAATGAAGAAGGAAAGACCACAGGCTTCTCTCTGTCTCTGTCTCTGTCTCTGTCTCTGTCTGTCTGTCTGTCTGTCTGTCTGTCTGTCTCTCTCTCTCTCTTTCTCGCTCTCTCTGTGTGTGTGTATCAGTGTTACTTTTTAATTTTATTTTTTTAATTTATTCAGATTACAACTCAATTTTTGTCCCATCACTTTTATCCTCCCATTCTTCCCTTCCTCCCGTTTTCACCCTAACCCCCTCCTTTAGGTCTAAAAATGAGGGTGACTTCTTTCCCCACTATATGGTCATAGGCTATCAAGTCTCATCTTTGTAGACTGATTATTCTTTCTTTGAGTGCTATCAGGCCTTCCCACCAAGTGGATGTGGTCAAATATGGAGCACCAGAGTTCATGTCAGAGTCAGTCCCCGCTTTCCACATAACTGTGGAGCATGTCCTGTCCCTTGGTTGGATCAGAGTATGGATTTGATGTTTACTACTTGTTTTGTCTTTGGTTAATGCAATAGTTTGCGCATACCCCCCCCCACGGGGCCCGATCCACTCATTGCAATGTTCTTCTTGTAAGTTTTTAGGACCCTCTGGGTCCTTCTATTTCCCCATCTCCTTATTTCTCTTACATAAATCTCAGAAGGATATCCTCACATCTATCCCAATCTCCTGGTATGGGACATGCCTTTGGGGGTAGTGCCCAAATATAAGTGAGTATATACCATGTGAGTCTTTCTGCTTCTGGGTTAACTCACTCATTATGACCATTTCTAGTCCCATCCACTTGTCCACAAATTTAAGGATTTCCTTGATTTTAATAGCTGAGTAGTATTCCATACTGTAAATGTACCACAGTTTATTTATCCATTCTTCAACTGAGGGACATTTAGGCTGTTTACAGGTTCTGGATATTATGAATAATGCTGCTATGAATATGGTTGACCATGTGTCCTTGTTGTGTGGTAAACCATTTTCTGCGAATATTCCAAGGAGTGGAACAGCTGGGTCTTGAGGAATGTGTGTGTCTTTTTGTGTCTGTCTCTGTTCCTGATGCTGTTTCAATCCAGTTCTTTGTTTCCCCCATTACTCTCCTCTCTCTCTCTCTCTCTCTCTCTCTCTCTCTCTCTCTCTCTCTCTCTCTCTGTTCTCTCTCATCTACCTTCTCAACACACAGACAAAGGAGACAACACTACCTAATGTTTTAGCTGTTTGCTCTGTGGTGTTATAATATGTAGTCTGAACTGGCTCAGACAGATGTTAAACCAACATAGCCTGAACATATACATTATTATATGAGTTCAGACACTCCATGAATACCTCCTGTGTTGTTTGAATATTGTTGAACCAAAAGGGCTCTAGTTCTATAAAAATCACTCGTTCATAAAGTGCCAGCGCTGGGAAGGAGGGAGTATCCGAAAGAACTGAAACTTAGGGCCATGATTCAAAGCCCCATGGGTGTAATTGAATCTCAACATTTCCAACAGGAGCCAGGAAAATTGTTACTGCAGTTTTAGGGCTGAGCTGAGCACTCATGCCTATAATGAATCCTGTTACTATCAAATGTGCATTTACTGAAGCAAAGGTGTTCCACAGATGACCTTAACTTTACTCCAATTAAGCATCCTCAACCCAGAAGGGCTGTGAAATGCTGAGGCTAGCACAGGACCAGTTGTGCCTCTCCTATCCCTAGGTTTAAGGCCAGGAGGTGAGAATTTCTAGGTCTGCCTGTCTAGCCTGTAGGCCATAGGCATGAGGGCCCAGAACTGTCAACACTAGATGGGCATAATCTTCATAATGATAATTTCTAATTGAGTAGAAGAACAAAGCCAGCTGGTGAGGAACCGGACTCAGGCCACTATCACTTCCAGCATCTTCAACTAGCAGCCAAGCCTAGAGCTGTGGTCTCAGTATAGCAGAGACAAGGAGGACAAGGACAGTCAGTAAAAAGCCCTGAAATTCTCCATGTGTATTTGAGGCAGAGGGAGGCTCTGGCTTTAGAAATTAAGAACTAGAAATATAAAACTTAGGGGTCAGTGAGCTCTGAGCCATGATGGACCAGAGGTTCACCTTGGGATGATGGCTGTTTTGGATCTGTTCCTAGCCATTCACGGTGTCTCTGGGCTTATTGGTCTCTAATGATTAAACTTATTCAGAAACTACTATGAATATATTTCTCCCAGTTTGTTTGCGAGATTTGGCACCATGTTGTGAGGATGACTGGGATTGACTAGTACCCTTAAGACATTCATGCAGTTCACAGAATTCTGTGTAGACTGAAATCATAGGGGGAAGATCCAGATGACATAAGTGATGTATGAAGTATCCCAGTAAATTACAAGGACATTCTGGTCCTCACCACAGCTATGAGTTTGTGGCAGAAAGTCTCTATCTCATGGCCTGCTGAGGGGACCAGAGGATACTCATACAATGAGTAAGAGGTAGACTGTCCTTAGAATTCCAAGGTGAGTAGTAACACAGGCAGTTGTATCCTTCCATACAGAGAAGCTCCATTCCTTCTCTCTAGCACTTAGAGATAGAGAAAAGTTCAGAATGCTTTTCAGTTTGGGACTCCTTTAGCGTCTGACATGGCCCAAAAGTATTCATGAGAACAACATGCTCTGTGTGTACCTATGTGTGCTTGTGAGCACATATACCTATGTGTATGTTTGTGTGTGTTTGTGTTGTTTGTTTTTTTTACAGGATCATTCTATGTGACTATAATATTTTTGAATGGGATGTGGAAACCAAAAGTAATATCTCAGTGGAGACAATGGTGAAGCAGAAATGGATTTGTGTGTTTTTTCTTGGCTCCCAGCAACTAGATTGCTTACCTAAGACAAGAAATACTTTCATGTGTGGATTACCTCCCACATTCTGGCAATGATTGCTTATACAGGTGCCAATAAACTCTGTCATGCAAAAGAAAAGAGAAAAAAAAGTCAATAGAAATTTAAATGACAGCTGTGCTCAGCCTTCATTTAAAACGCATATTTGACTCTGTTAGATATATAGCAAATCACTGCAGCCAAACAAGTGGGTTGTAGAAAAATATATAATCGGATGGGAAAACAAAGCACCTAAATTCAGGAAAGCATCCTCTTTGTTTTTCAACCTGTAGAAGTTCATGGTTGTGCATCTCACTGGCAAAAGTCAGGAAGGGTGGCCACTTTTGATTCCTGCTTTCCACTCTTCAAGTTTACTAGCAAAAGGGAAAATCTGCTGCCTTTAAATACAGAGTGGCTTCTGGAAGGTGAATTTTTCATGTAAACATTCATGAGACATTCCATTCAGAAGGGGAAAGGAAAGATGTCTTCTCAGGTAAACATATATGTGTGAGTATGGGACAGGTTGATTATTCTTACAGAAATACTTCATTGTCAGATCTTCCAAACTCTCTCTATGCTGACTCAAACTTTTGAAACTATTTTTCAATTGAATCTCCTTATTAATTCAGTACAAGTTATGCCACCTGTGTGCTTAATCCAGCTTTATTTCCAGTCTCCTTTAATATTTTTCTGAATAACTTGTATAAATGAAAATATAATTTGAAAGAAATACAAAAAATCTGATATCAAAGAAGAATATACATACACAATTTTTATTGAGAAGGAATTGGGTCGTAATATATTTGTGAAAAAAGGACAATTTTCATCAATCTTTCATCTGAGGATGTGTTGCAGTAATTCTCATCCTTCGTAATACTGCAAACTATTAATAACAATACAAATGTTGTGGTGACCCGCCAACTATGAATTCATTTTATTGCAACTTTATAACTGTAATTTCATTACTGCTATGAATCCTAATGTAAATACACAGACTTTCTGTTGGCTTAGGTGGTGACCATTTGATCGTTAGGTTCATGTCATTTAATCCTCAAAGGGGTAATAGCCCACTGGTTGAGGGTCACTGGTCTATTTGATCTTAAAAGAGAAATCAGAATATTATTTGTTAAGAACATGATTTTTCAAATTTATCGAAATTTAATACATATTTTTATTGAAAGCAGAACTATTTTTATAGTTAACTAATCTTTCCTTGTGTTATATATAGAAATTAGCACATAAGTTGAAATGATAATCTTTAATTGCAGGGCCTACTGACTTTCAAGGATGTGGATATAAAATTCTTCAGGGAGGAGTGGGAATGTCTGAACTCTGCTTAAAGATCCTTGTACAGAGATGTCATGTTGGAGAATTACAACAACCTGGTTTTTGTGGGTGAGAATATTTTTATTCTGTAATTTTTACTTCATCTTATGGTTGTCTATAGGTTCTAGTAATATATGTACTTGACATTCACTGCATAATTTATCTCTTATGTTTTAGGGAGTTCCGGTAAGCAGCTTCCCAAATGAGATGATAACAGAGACAATTTGCTAACTAGTCACCCAAAGTTGTTTAATGTTGGAGCATCATCTTCAGCCTTCTGCTCCAGTATACATGACAAACATATTTGTGAGGCAGGAGCTATTGAGGACTTGCTTACCCTGTCTTGGAAGAGTTAGACTGTCTACTCTGCCTGCATTCAAGCCATCTTCTATCCTGCAGGTGTACATGCAGATACATAAAAATAATAAATAAATATTTAAAAAGGAAATTTGAAAATTATTCTCTATTAAATAACATAGTACATAAGAGGCGAATCTCAGTTCTACATTTCTAAGTTTTAATGCTTTTTTATGCACTGGCCAATTTCCCACAATCCTTATTATGCTGAAGTTCCTTTAATGAATATGTCACTACCCAAACAAAGCAACGTCAGTCTAAATCCTGGACTGAGTGCCAAACAGGATGAATTGACAAAGAGCAATAAAGCTTGCAAAATGAACCACACTGGACATTGACTACATTAGCTCCAACAAGGGAAATACATGAAACACGTTCTGTTTTACAACCTATCCATCAACAAAACCTCTTGTGACTTTCTCAAAAAGATGATAAATGAAAGGTAGAAAAAATGAGTTTTTTCCTGTTAATTGCTGTCATTGGGTTTATTGGCAAAGAAGATGTACCTTCTTGTGAAGAGAAACAAAGAGATATGTGTTCCAATTGTGATTCTGTATGTGTGTCCCTGTTACATAAGCTCATTTGATAAGCATATTGTTTAATACTAGCATATATATTTTGTATTTATTCATTCACATATGTTGTTATGAGTGTGTACACTATCAAGTGTGAGGGGGTGTTGATGTGTGGATTAATAATTAACGTGCACACTGAAATTACATTTTAATGTCAATTCTCAGCATGTTATCTTGTACAGGCATGGCATGGTCATTTTAGGTATATTTCTTCATAAAATATATGTGCTTGTTATTCCTGTCCATGAAAAGATTTTTACCACCTCTTTTTCTGGTGGTGAAACTGTACCAACATTCTACCATGTCTGGATTACTCAACCCAATTTCAGGAAGGAAACTCAAATTCTTATGCTTTTATGAGATTGCTTATTCTGACCAAACTATTTTCCCACATTCCTTTATAATATTTTAGCAAATATTTATTTTACTATTTTATTTTGGTTTAATTATATTTTCCTGACTTAGTTCTGCATATAGCATTGGACTTGGTAGCACCAAACATGTTTATAAATCAGTCCCCATTTCTAGTTGTTTCATTCTCAATAATTGTATCAGATGTAAAATGTTAAAACTTCTGATTTTAATGGTGCTTGAAATTTTAACAATTAACTACTAATATATGTTTTGTGTATTTATACTATTATACATAAAATACTCATTGATCTTATAATTTTTGTATTTTTTACATGAAGATGATGGACATGGATATGACTCCCCAATAAATATTAATTCAATTTCTGTTTCTTCACAAAATATTTTCTAAGTTGGAATGGATATTTTATTTATGTATATGTAGGAGAACGCTGCATGTATCAGTATGCTATGTTGTGTTGAAGACTGCTTATAAGAGATTTATCAATACACATGCTTAAAGCCTCCATGTACTCCTTCCAGAAAGGTGGGAGAAGCTAAGCAGATAACCATAAATGTGTAGGTAAACACCTAACAGTAACTAGTATAAGTCTAAATTATAAAAATATAAAATTTATATTTTGTTATGTTCAACACCATGATAATTCTGTGATCCGAAAGTTCATCTAGGAGGTGATGGGAACAGTGCTGGTGTCCAGTCAATGAGACTATGTTGCCCATTAATACAGATTGTTAGATCTTTAAAGGGTCCAAATGTGAATCTGTGTTCTCATTGTACACATAGTAACAGGCTCTACATATTGACATTGGTTTCTTTATATAATATTTTATGTAACTATAGTACTTTCCCCTATAGGACTCTGCAATTCAGTATTAGGTGCAATTAGCTGAGTAACTTTTATATGTTATTGCTTACAACCTAGAAATTTCCTGCGAACCAAATAATAGCATAAATAGGCAATTAAACATGAAATTTAAACCTCATTCTCTATTACATAGCAGAGTACATAAGAATAAAGTCCCATTTCTGTCCTGTAAAATTATATGTGCTTCTTTATGCATTTAATACTTAGAAAAAAACATCATGCTAAAATTTGAGAATGAAAGTGTCATTACCCAAACAAAACTCTGTCAGTCCAAATCCTGGACTGACTGTCAAACAGGATGAATAGACAAAAAGCAATAATG
Source organism: Acomys russatus (assembly GCF_903995435.1). Classification (NCBI taxonomy): domain Eukaryota; kingdom Metazoa; phylum Chordata; class Mammalia; order Rodentia; family Muridae; genus Acomys; species Acomys russatus. The sequence goes on along the minus strand of NW_026131772.1, from coordinate 502,279 downwards.
CCTGTAGAATCAACTGCACTTGACTTTGACTACAATTGTTCCAGTAAGGGAAATACATGAAACAGGATCTATTTTACACCATATACAAAAAGTAAACTACTGCGAATTTCTCAAAAAGGTGGACACCAAGAAACAGAAAAAAATGAGTTTTTTCCTGTTAATTCCTGGTATTGGCTTTGTTGGCACTGAAGATGTATCTTCTATTGAAGGGAACAGGGAGATGTGTATTTCAGTTCTGATTTGATATGTGTTTCCCCGTTACATAAGCTTATTTGAAACTCATATTGTTTCATACAAGTGTACATATTTTGTATTTATTCATTCACATATGTTGTTATGATTTTGTACATAGTCAAGTGTTGGGAGGTGTTGATGTGGGGATTAATAATACAGATGCACACTGAAATTAAATTTTAATGTCTTTCCTCAGCATTTTGTCTTGTACATGAATGGTGTGATCATTTTAGGTGTCTTATTTCATTTTTAAAAGCTATGATTTTTCAGTCATGGCCATGAAATTTTTTTACCACCTCCTTTTCTGATCTTTAACTTGTATATACATTCTACTATTCCTGGCTCATTCAATCAAATTCTTATGCTTTCCTGAGATTGCTTATTCTGACCAAACTATTTTCCCACAGTACTATATAATATTTTAGAAAATGTTTTTGTTAATATATCATCTTCTTTTATTTATATCTTTCTGATTTATGCTGCTTACATTTGACTCACTAGTACAAAACATCTTTATCAATCAGTTCACATTTATAGTTGCTGTATTCTCAGTAACTGTATCAGAAGTAACATTTTTTTTAAAGAATTCTGGTTTTCACTATATTGAGATTTTAATAAATAACTACAAATATATGTTTTGTGTATTTATACTTTTATACATTAAACAATCTTTGACAGTCTAAAATTTTATTTTAATGTTTTAAATGGAGATGATAAACGTGTACAGGATTACCCAATCAAAATGAATTCAATTTCCCTTCCTCCTCAAAATGACTTCTGAAGTAGAATGGATATTTTATTTAGGTTTATGTAGTAGAAGGCTGCGTGTGGCAATATGCAATGTTGGATTGATTTAAATCATAACCATAGATTTTTAGAAACCTAAATGTAATTCCTAAGAAATGCATTTTAATGAGGGTATGTATAAATGTCCCGTGTCAGAATGATTTGTATTTAAAACTTTAGTAAAAAAAAAGTAATATCTGGGGGAGGAAATAGTAATAAGGAATGTAACTGTGTGTTTTCTTATCTATCACTATTACCAAGGCAACCCCAGATTCCGTCCATGTTCATAGGCTAAAGTGTTTAAATCAATCTTTCTTTAAACCTAATGACAGAATGTCTTCAATTATAAAATAATTATTCAATCAAGTGTCCTTTTTTTGCACTTGCTTAAAATATGAGCAACAGTATGTTATAGTTCATTGCACCCATATTCATGTTTCCTTGATTTGAAAGGGAATAAACTTGTTATTTTTGTTTCTAAATATTTAGAAGTAGGCATATTTTTGCCCAAGACACTTGCTAGCTTGAACTTGTACATTTGAAAAGATAAGATGATAGAAGATGGTAACACACAAATTCCATTAGCTAGCTTTTACATTATTAATTTTGCTAGTTCATTAAAAATGTAAAAAATTAAATAATTATGGAATTTAAATTTGAAGTTGTAAATACACATCAGGTAATGGCTATGTTTCTGATGTAATGTCCATATTTATAATGATAAAGATTTTTAAAGAATAGCTATATGGCTATTGATAAAACTAAGTCCATCAACATAAATTTGATATTCTAATACAAATATATTGGGCTGAGTAAAAGACAATAGTTCAGTGGAGGAAAGTAAGTTGTGAAAAGTTTTCACTGCTAATGAAAGTAGGAACACTGTTACAAAGTCTTGAGTGCCATATTTTCTATATCCTACAAATAAGTTAATAAAACATGATAGCCAAAGAATTGTGCCTTATTGAGGCATATATACTTTTATTAAAATAATTCTTTCTTGCTCTCTCATAAAGTCTATGATGATTTAAAGCAACAGATTTCAAATTCAGCAGTGCAACTACCAAAATAGGCAAGAAAGTTGTGAGTGCTTATATTTGAAACCAAAGAACTCTGTCAACAAAATAAATTTTCTTCAATGCTATTTACTTTAGCTGCAGTTAAGATATTAATTTCTTTATGTATTTTTCAATAATTTACTTTTCTTGTTTCTATATCTATCTTGTCTATAAATTCACATTATTAAAATTAATTTGCTTTTGTAATTTTTTAAAAATAATTTTATGTTTGAATATGTGAAATTACCCATAATATTATATAATTTCATTTTATTTTTATTTTTGTTTCTTTAAACAGTAAAGCAAATCTTCAGAAATAACTTTTAGTTTATTTAAAGTAGAATACTTTCTTTTAATATGTATCTAGGTTGTAGTTTCTCCTCCCTATACCCTTCCCATTTCCTCCCTACCTCCCCTCCTATATGTATTCACTCTCCTTCTCTCACTCATTACATAAGTTCAGAATTCTAAATGATAACAACAAAACATCACAAAAATATAATAAGATGAAGTACAAACTATTTAATCAAGGATGGACTTGGAAGCCAAGAGAAGAAAAGTGCCACAAGACCAGGCTAATCTAGCATCTCCCCAGAGCGTATAACTATTTTTCAGTTCAACTTCAGTTTTTAATAATTATATGTTGATTAATTGATAATTTTACTTGTATTCTGTGCTTTCTAGCCAGTTATACTTGTGTATATCTCCAAACATACTGCCTTTCTCATCTAAGTTACATTGTTGTTTTCTTTTTTAAAACAAATAATCCAATTGGTGCAACATCAATTTGCATTAGAGTTAGATATTATGCTGCAGTGTGGAAAAAGCTATAAATAACAGCCCCCAAAAAGAACTGAATTTCACATTAGTCACAGTCATCAACTATAAATTCCTCTTTAGCTAGGGATGGGCTTCAGAGTTTTATCCACACCGTTCCGTAGTTACAAACTGTCTTGATCACATAAAAGTCTGGTGAAGGTAACTGTGGATTTTGATCATTCATATGTGCATCAACAAAGACATGGCATAGTATTTGCAATTACTCCTTATATTTTTGACAATTGATTTCTTTCTATATTGTCTTTCTACATACATTCTCATTCTTGTGTTCTTGGGTGTTTTTATTAGCATACACAGAAGCTTATTTTAATAATACTTTGTAGTTCGAATCATCTGCATTTATCATTACTAAATGCAAGAAAAGGTTTCTTTGTCCAAGGTGGATATCAACACTAACATATGGCTCTAAATATCAATGTTATGAAGGCAGTTCAAAAATACAGTAATTTTGAAAACCATCAGTTGGTCCTCCATTAGGGTTAATGGGGTCCATCGATATGGATTTCAAACCAATTACAACTGCAGACATGAATTAACTCTTGTGGACCAGGCCACCTCACATTCAATTAAAAGAGCTCTTCTTATTACCTTTAAAAAATTTTCAAGGAATGTACCAGAAGGTCATCTTTAGTGGGTGATCAGTACTGTGATTTGTAAGGCCTTTGATGGTTCTTCTTCAACTGTCTGTGTAGCATATTCCAGAATTAAAGATGGTAGCAGAATAGACATTGCTGCCCACTCATTAAACGATTCATTTCTTTATGCTCTGCATTCCAAGTTACAGGTTTCTTCAGATATGGTATCTTATTATCAAGTTACCCTGAACACCTAGCAACTAAGGAAAATCATGTATTATCTAATAGCTACTAGGAAATCTCTGACCAAATATTCAGTGAACTAACTCATGTTTTGTCCTGAACTTTGCATTTAATATTAAATATCTTTTGGAAAATTGGTGCTCACCCATGTATTCCATACCTGCTCATATATATATATATATATATATATATTACATTTTCTGATAAGTCACTGGGTTTTCAGAAGCATTCTTTATAACACTTTCATACAGCTTCATGATATTTTTCAATCTTTTAATTGGACTTATGTTTGTCACTCCCACAAAATCTGATATTAATCATATCTGAAACTTTAGCTGCCACCAGCTCTACAACAATGGGGTACTCTGATTAATATTCCTGTGATTACAGAGACAAAAAATGATGAAGCTAAGGTTGAAACTGTACATGCTTCTAAGAGAGATATTAAAATGATTGTTCAGTAGCTACTGCAAGCTATGTCCATTCTTCAAAATCAGAGAGGTTTTGTATGTCTAGATATATAAGAGGGGCCACTCCTGAGACAACAATACCCTTGTCTCAAAATGAGTTTCAAACAGCCCTATGTGTCAAGCATATTGTCTATTAACAAAAAAATAAAATTGCAGGCTCTTTTTCATTTAATACAAGAGCAATTAGACGTGTATCATATAAAATATTTTGCCAGTCTTTGAAATGTTCCTGTGCTTGTGGTAAAAAGGAAGTCACGCAGTTGGAGGTTGATAACAGATTTGAGAGCATTAAATAATGTAAAACAAACAATAGGTCATTTACCACCTGGAATTCATTTACCTTTTCTATTAACTAAGTCTTAGACTATAGTACTAATAGATTGATATTTTTTATGAAACCTTTGAATGAGAAAGATAGTGAAAAGTTTGATTTTTCAGTACCAACAGAGAACTCTAGTGGTCAAAAAAGATATACTGTTAGAAGGAACATTCTATAAGCAAAAATTTTGGGTAATGCCCTTTGGAAATAAATTTCAGAAAGTTTTCTCAGTCGATCAGCTTTCATTATATGGATGATGTTCTGTTGGCAGATATTTTAGTTATTTGAAAAAAAACTGTGTAAAAGTACAATTAATTCTACAATGTTAGGTATTACAGATCGCTGTAGAAAAATACAGAGAGGAGTATCCCTTACCTATTTAAGCTATAAGATATATGTACGAGAAAGTAAACCAGAAAAGGTATAGAATAATCGAAAACACTAAATAACTCTCAAAAATTAATGGGAGACATTAACTGGTTTATGCCTACAAGAGGACTATCTAACTATGAGTTAAGACACTTATTTTAGACATTGAAAGGAGAAGTACATTTAAACAGTACAATATGCCCAAAATAAGAAGCAGAAAATGACCTAATTTTGGAAGAACAAATACTTCAGATGGACTATGTCCAAACAATTGACCCTAAACTTGGTTTCATTCTGGTTATTTTGTCTTAAAAACATCCTCTGACTGGGCTCCTCATGCAAAGGCAAGACGGGATCATGGAATTATCTAAGGGAAAAAAACAGAGTAAAAAGATGAAGACATACATAGAAAATTTCAGAATTTATTGCAAAGAGCAGAAAAACACTGTGTCAACTGTAAGGGACAGACCTGGCAGATATTTTAATGCCTCTTATTAATTCTGAGGTTATGTCTTTCTGCCTAATTGTAGCTTTAATTTCTGTTTGGGAGACATTAATGGCAAATCTTTAAAAAACCAACTGTATAGTGTTTATAACAAGAACAGTTTGGATCCATTCTTGTTTTGTAAAGAGGCCACCAATACAGTGCCACTCAACATTTATACGGACGCAAATAATTCGTGTGTGGTTGGTTTTAATTCTGATTAAAGTTTTAAGGTAATGAAAAGCCCAATTGCATGCATTGAAAAATCAGAAACTTATGCAATACTTATGGCAACGTTGGATTTTCCTGAATCACTAACTTTATTCACTGACTCTCAGAAGACTGAATGGTCAATCTGCATATTGAAAACTTTGAATTTACCTCTAATAACTATGGAATAACTATATACTATATGGAACAACAAGTCTTCTGAGGAGAATCTATCCCTTGTATATTGCTCATATTTTATCTCATAGAAGTTTACCAGGTCCATTGCCAAAAGGAAATGAGGAAAAAGGCCAATAGTTCATAGTAAATACGCTCAAAGTCTCTGAATTTTATGAAAAACATCATGTTAATGGCAAGGGCTTGAAGAACACATTACCTATTGCATGTCAACATGCCAAAGAAATTTCTTAAAGAAATTTTCAATGTATTTAGTCATCAGAGAAATGCAAATCAAAACAACTCTGAGATTCCATCTTACACCCATCAGAATGTCTAAAATGAAAAACTCAAGTGACACCACATGCTGGCGAGGATGTGCAGAGAGAGGAACATTCTTTCATTGCTTGTGGAAATGCAAACTAGTACAACCTCTTTAGAAATCTATCTGGCACTATCTCAAAAACCTGGAAATAAGGCTTCCTCAAGACCCAGCTATTCCACTCTTTGGAATATACCCAGAAGATGGTCCAGCACACAAGGATATATGCTCAACTATGTTCATATCAGCCTTATTCATAATAGCCAGAATATGGAAAAAGCCTAAGTATCCCTCAGTAGAAGAGTGGATAAAGAAACTGTGGTACATTTACACTATGGAATACTACTCAGCTATTAAATTCTAGGAATCCCAGAAATTTTTAGACAAATGAATTGAACTAGAAATGATCATAATGATTAAGTTAACCCAGAGGCAGAAAGAGTCAAATGGTATCTACTCATATATATGTGGACACTAGCCCAAGTGGCACGTCCCATGAAAGTCTTCACTTACCAGGAATGTGGCAAAGAGCTGAGGAAATCCTACTGGGACTCTTGGTGAGAGAAGTATGGGAGAATGGGCAAATAGAAGGATACATAGGGTCTTAGAATCCTACAAGAAGAACATTATGAGTGGAGAATCTGGGCCCAGGGGTTCTGCTCAAACTATGGTTCCAGCCAAAGATAATATGTGCAGTAACTTCAAACCCTGAATCAGATCTAAACAATGGATAGGACAGTCTCCACAGTTGAGTGGAGAGAGGAGATTGGGACTAACTTTCATATGAGCTTTGGTTCCCTATGTTTGAACACGTCCCCTTGATGAGGAAGCCTGGTGAAACTTAGAGGAAGGATAGCTGGCTACCAAGAAGAGATTTTATACACTATAAGCATATACAGGGGGAGGAGATCCCCCTCAGTCACATTCATAGGGGAGGGGAAGAGGTGGTATATGAGAGTGAGCAATGGGAAGATACAAGGGATTGGATAACAATTGAGATGTAATATGAATGAACTAATAATAAAAAAGATGACATGGCATGTGATATTCCAAGCCAAAGGACATTATAGACCTAATGTGTGGTTAGACAAACTCTTCAGTAGAAATTATTTATAAGAATTTCCTTTAGAATATCATACCAAATATATAGTGCAACATGGATGTTATACGATTTTTGACTTTTTTTATTAACACTGGGATTTGAAGTGCCATATGTTATAGACATTTGACAAACTAGTAGTTCATTCCATGTTCTATTTACAGATAATATTATTTGTTGCAAATGGATGATAAATAGATTTGTGTATTTCTATTATTTCTTTCCTTAAGGGAATATGATATTGAATATTTTGCTCATAATTTTTCTCTCTGTCACATCCTCCCAGACCATGGCCTCTCTCCACATTCTCTCTCTCTCTCTTTCTCTCTCTCTCTCTCTCTCTCTCTCTCTCTCTCTCTCCTCCTCCTCCTCTCTCCTTCCCACCCACACTCCCTGCCTCCTCCTCCCTTCTCTCTCTCTCTCACAAACACACACACACACAGACACACACACACACATAGAGAGAGAGAGAGAGAGAGAGAGAGAGAGAGAGAGAGAGAGAGAGAGAGAGAGAGACCATTTCTTTTAACCTATCACATTATTGAATGTGTGGACTTCATGTTTAGGATGGTCAACATAAAAGAGGGCTCATTAACAATTATTTTTATAGTGTTATTGCAAACCATTAAAATAAATTAATGGTCTAATATTTAATATAAATAACATTATGTCTTTTTAAAATATTCCTAGAATAACGTTTTTATTTTTCTTTTTGAATTGTATATAGAACTTAGATAAACATATAGTGCACTCCAATGTATTTCACAATTAATGAACTTATATCAGATAGATGTTTAATATTCATTGCCAGAAATTTAAATTTAGTTGCTTTTCAAATATGTTCAAATTTAGTTGCTTTCAAGTGTGATAACATAGTAAAAGTATTGGATTTAGGTCCAGAAAAAAATTTTATTTTTATTTCTCCCTCATAATGGTGACACACAAAATATTGAAGATGAAATCTGAAGGTTTATCTTTGTGACATTTTCTGATAATCTCTAATAAATTTTTGATTTTAAAAAGGAAAAAAAATAGACTGGAACAGACATAGTCATAGTAGTTTCTGAATAAGTGTAATCATTAAAGACCAATAGGCCCAGAGACACCGTGAATGGCTAAGAACAGATCTTAAAAGCCAGTATCCCAAGGTGAACCTCTGATCCATCATGGCTCAGAGCTGACTGACCCCCTAAGTGTCATATTTCTAGTTCTTAAGATCTAAAGCCAGAGCCCACCTCTACCTTATATACATCAGGGGAATTGCAGGGCTTTTTAGTTACTGTCCTTGTCCTCCTCGTCTCTGCTATGGTGAGTCCACAGCTCTAGGCTTGGCTGCCAGTTGAAGATGTGGGAAGAGATAGTGGCCTGAGTCCGGTTCATCACCATCTAGTTTGGTTCTTCTACTCAATTAGGAATTATGGGTAGCAGGAAGATGTCCCTCTAGTGTTGACAGTTCCGGGCCCTTATGCCTATGTTCTACAGGCTAGACAGGCAGACCTAGAAATTCACACCTCTTGGGCCCAAGAACTAGGGACCTATTGCTTCAGCTTTAAAAGCAAACAGCTCTTCATTCCCAGGTTGGAGGTTATTTCTCTAGGTTTTAACCAACAGAATCCCTGGTAATTGTCAGCTATTGTAATCCACAGGTCCCCATCCATCAGCAATGATTGCAGCAGCAGCAGGCAACATTATAAGTATTCCACCTCCCAGATGGGCCTCAGGTTCTAGAATTACTCTTTGGTCTACAGCAACTAGTTTTACAGTTCCTGAGCCATGGTCTAAACTGAGGAGAAGTGACTGCTAGAGTTCATTGGGATTTCTAAAACAGGCTGTTGGATCAGCCATTGTTGGGTGGACAGGATCTTTAGGAACCAGAGGTATACTTTGGCAGAAAGCACCTGGGGTCAAAGTGTAGCTTTCCTGAGGCTTTTGTGTATTGCACAAAGCTGTGAACTTGTCATTTTCGTGGTGGGGATGGACAGAGACTGAGTGTCAGTATATAATCCTGGGTAGCCTGGGAACTCACATATAGAGCAGGCTTCCCTTAAAGTCAGAGAGACCCTTCAACATTTGACTGCAGAGTGCTGGGATTAAGTGAGTTTGTTCACACCTGTCCTTAGTCAGCTAGCTTATCTTAGAAAGGCAGTCTAGCAAGATGATAGGCTGGCAGTCCTCCACTGGGACAACCAGACACCAGGGTCAATTATAAAGTTCAAAATGCTATGGTCCATAACATTCTGTTAACTTAAATAAAAAATAAACATTAAAATGTGTCAGTGCCCGGCAGTGGTGACACATGTCTTTAATCCCAGCAATTGTGAGGCAGATGAAAGCAGATCTCAAGGAGTTCGAAGACAGACAGTTCTACAGATTGAGTTCCAGGACAGTTAGCACTAAAAAGAGAAACCCTGTCTTGAAAAACCAAAATAGAGAGAAAAAATGAGGAAGGGAAAATTTACTTACAGTAAAGGCCTATCCTTTCCATGAGTGATGCTTAGATGTATTTATTTGTGTATTGTGATTTAGCCATATACACTAAAGAAATGGATTATTTAACATCTCCATGGTAATGCACAAGGTATGTTTTAGACAGAAGAAAAAGTTTCGTAAGGTCTGGCCAGAGACTAGCTAGGGTGATGAAGCTGGAATTTCTATACTTATTGTATATAAAATGAAGTCAAAGGCCAGTTCCACAAGTGTCTGGGCTTAGATCCATGTACTGAAGAAGCTTCTGGAGAAATTTCAGAAAAGAAAGGATAGTCCTGGATGTTCTGGTGACTGAGTATGAGTAAGGGACTCATTGATTTTTTAACAATCTTCCACACAGAGAGCTGACCAGCAGAGCCACAGCTCCTCCAGAGAAGATTCAAATGTGATGGAAGTTGCTGGCTTTCCTCAGAAAAGACACTGAACAAGAAAAACAAAGCTTTGGATATGTTTGTTTAAGCAACAGAAGGCAGGCAATGCCATCATTGATGCTGAACAGTGCCTCCGAATGAGACAGCAGAAATCTCCACTTTCAAATATACAACTTTTCCAATAAAGGGGAACAATCAAAGTTGTGTGGCCCAGTTACACAGCTTTTGTCTAACATGAGAAAAATGTAATCCATACATGATGATAGAGTCTTTAAAATGTTTTAAATCTAACATATCTTTTGGAGTCTATGCCATTTCATCATAACCCTAATCACCATTTGGGGAAGGCGCATGTGGTACAGTTACTCAGAAAGAATATGGTGACAGTGTAATAGTGGAGGGCTCTTGTATGGGTACATTTTTCTCTAAAGACCTTTGTTTAGAGCCACCCCAGCATTCACTTTCTAACTGCACCCTTCGATATGCTGTAGTTCCGATCACCTGGTCCATGAGGCAGAATAGAGCATCAACAGCAAACACTCATTCTCAGTTACTAGGTTTTTTCCCTTTACCAATGTCACATTTCCTTTTCCCATTGGTTCAACTTGTACGTTTAAAGTTTCGCTTTCTACTGCCACCCTTGCAATCATTTCCAGAATTATAGGAAAGAAATAAAGAAAGAAATCATGGACTTCCTGAAACTTAAAGAAAATGAAGAAATAACACACCAAAATTTGTTTGAGACATTGAAAGCGGTGCTAAGAGGAAAATTCATAGCACTAAGTGCCTTTGAAAAGAAAATGGAAACATCACACATAAACATTTCAACGACACAACTGGAAGCCCTAGGGAAAAAAAGAAGAAACACACAAGGGGATAGACATCTGGAAATAATAAAACTCTGGGCTGAAATTAACAAAATAGAAACAAAAACAAAAACAAAAAAAAAAAAACAAAACAAAAAAAAAAAAAAAAAAAAAAAACACAGTCCAAAGAAACAACAAAACCAAGAACTGGGTCTTTGAGAAAATGAACAAGATAGACAAACCATCAGGCAAACTAATTAAAATGCAGGGAGACAGTTTCCATATTAACAAAATCAGAAATGAAAAGGGAGACATAACAACAGACAATGAAGACATACAAAGAATCATAATATCCTACTTCAAAGACATATATGCTACTATATTCGAAAATCTAAGGGATATGGACAAATTTCTTTATCAATTTCACTTACCATATTTGAGTGAAGAACAGATAAACATGATAATTAGACCCAATTTCACTACAGAAATAGAAGCAATTATTGATAGTCTCCCAACCAAAAAATGTCGAGGGCCAGCTGGTTTCAGTGCAGAATCCTACCAGACCATCAGGGGGACATTAAAACCAATACACTTCAAGGTATTCCAAAAGATAGAAATGGATGGAACATTACCATATTCATTCTATGATGTCATAGCCACATTGATACATAAACCTCACAAAGACCCAACAAAAGAAGCGACTTTCAGACCATTTTTTCTTATGAACATTGATGCAAAAATACTCAATAAAATACTTGCATAACGAATACAAGAACACATCAACATATCATTTATCATGAACTGGTAGGCTTCATTCCAGGCATGCAAAGATGGTATAATATATGGAAATCCATCAATGTAATCCACCATATAAACAAACTGAAAATAAAAAAACCACATGATCATCTCCATAGATGCAAAGAAAGCATTTGATAAAATCCAACACCCATTCATGTTTAATGTTATGGAGAGATCGGGGATACTAGTCACTTTCTTCAACATAATAAAGGCTAAATACAGCAAGGCAATAACAAAATCAAATTAAATGATGAGATACTCAAGGAAATTCAGTTAAAATCGGAATAAGGCCAGGCTGCCCACTCTCTCCATATCTCTTCAGTATAGTACTCAAACTTCTAGCCAGAACAATGTTACAAAAAAAGAACATCAAGTGTATCCAAATGGGAAAGGAGGAAGTCAAATTATCCCTATTTGCAGGTGATATGGTAGTCTACTTAAGCGATCCTCAAAATTACAGCAGAGAACTAGTACAGCTGATAAACATCTTCATCAAATTGAATGTATACAAAATTAACTCAAAAAAGTCTGTAGCCTTCCTATACACAAATGACATGCTTGCAGAGGAAGACCTTAGGAAAATGACACCCTTCACATTAGCCACAAGCTATATAAAATGTATAGGAGTTACTCTAACCAAGTAAGTGAAGGACTTGTTTAAAATATTTTTCAAAACTCTGAAGAAAGTGATTGAAGAAGACTTTAGAAGATGGAATGATCTTCCTTGCTCATGGACCAGGGAATTCATCTAGTAAAAATACCCATATTACAAAACGCAATCTACAGATTCAGTGCAACCCCTATCAAACTCACTACACAATTTTTTAAAGGCATTGAAAATTCAACTCTGAACTTCATATGAAAAAACAAAAAATAAATCGAAAAGCTGCAACAATCTTGGACAATAAAAGATCATTCAGATGAATCTCCATACCTGATCTCAAGCTGTATTATACAGCAACAGTAAGTAAAAGATCATGGTAATGGCACCGCAACAAGCTGGTTGTTCAGTGAAATTGAATAGAAGACCGAGATATGAATCCACACACATATGGTCACTTGTTTTTTGACAAAAAAAGCCAAATACATTCAACGGAAAAAGGATAGAACCTTCAACAAGTGGTGCTGGTCTAACTGGAGATCTATGTGTAAAAAAATGCAAATGGACCCATAATTGGCATGTTGCACAAAACTTGAATCAAAGTGGATCGAAGACCTCAAAATAAAACAAGATATACTAACACAGATACAAGGAAAATTAGGGAAGAGCATCAAACACATTGGCACAGGAGACAACTTCCTGAACAGAACACCAACAGCCCAGGACTTAAGGTCAAAAATTAAATAATGGGACCTCATGAGGCAAGAAGCTTCTGTAAAGAAGGAGAAACTGTCAAGAGAACAAAGTGAAAGCCTAGAGTCTAGAAAAGGATCTTCATCAACCCTACATCTGACAAAATTCTAATGTGCAAAATATATGAAGAACTCAAGAAATTAAACACTATCAAACCAAATAACCCAATTGAGAAATGGAGCTTGGAACTAAACGAGAATTCCCAACCGAGGAATATCAAATGGCTGAGAAACACCTAAAGAAATGCTCAACCTCCTTAGTCATCAGGGAAATGCAAATCAAAACAACTCTGAGATTCCATCTTAAACCCATCCGAATGGCTAATATCAAAAATTCAAGCGACACCAGTTGTGAGCAAGGATATGAGAGAGAGGAAAAGTCTATCATTGCTGGTTGGAATGCAAACTACTACAGCCACTTTGTAAATATATCTGGTGCAGAATCAGAAAACTGGGAATAAGGGCTTCTGCAAGACCCAGCTATTCCACTCCTTCGAATATACCCAGAAGATGACCCTGAACAAAAATAAAATTTGTTCAACTATGTCCATAGCAGCATTATTCATAATAGCCTGAACACAGAAATAGCCTAAAATTCCCCGAACAGAAGAATGGATAAAGATATTGTGGAACATTTTCACTTTGGAATACTACTCAGCTATTAAAAACAAGGAATTTGCTAAATTTGCAGACAAATGGACTGAACTAGAAATGATCCTAATGAATGAGTTAACCCAGAAGCAGAAAGAGTGAAATGGTATATACTCCCCCATATCTTCATACTAGCCAAAGGGTCATGTACTATGAAAGTCTTCATTAACCAGGAAAATGGGACAGAGGGGAATACATCCTATTGGGACAGTAGATCAGAGAAGCAATTGAAGAATGCCAAAGTTGAAGGATTTAGAGTATCCTAGTAACATACAAGAGGAGCATTATGATAGGCAGATTTGGGTCCTGGGGTCCCGCTCAAAATACAGCACCAGCGAAAACCAATACAGGCCATAAACTTCACATCGCATACCTTGACCTAGCCAATGGACAAGACTTCTGCACATTTGAGTGAGGAGTGGGTTCTGACTTTCACATATATTCTGGTGCCTCATATTTGAACACGTCCCTGAATGGAGAGAACTGGTGGCACTCAGAGGAAGAATAGCAGCCTACTTAGAAGAGACTTGTTAACCCATGAGCATATATAGGGGGAGGAATTCCCCCTCAGTCAGTTTCATAGGGGAGGGGAGTAAGGGGAAAATGGGAGGAAGAGAGGAATTGGAGGATACAAGGGAGGGGATAACCATTGAGATTTAACATGAATTAATTAAAAAAAATAAAAGGTAAAAAATTTTAAAAAGAGCAAGGAATTCCCGAAATTTGTGAACTTATGGATTGAACTAAAAATTATCATAATGAGTGAGTTCACCCAGAAATAAAAAGTGATAAATGGTATAAACTTTCTTATATCAAAACACT